>NC_134362.1:21127879-21290379 GCF_048569485.1 Anomaloglossus baeobatrachus
ACCTCGGCCGTAACGCATCCTCTCCCACACACCCCTGACCATCTACGTGTGCTGCTGCCTCCTTACCCCTCCTGGGGCCTGTGAACGCAAACCAAGTCTTCCGGGAGTGTGCTTAGAGCACGCTAGCGCACATCGGCCCTCCTCTTAAGGGGTCGGTAAGCTATTTCCAGGAAATGCCTTCCAGCCAATGGATGAGAGGCACTATATATTTAAGGCACATTCCCATTAGCGGAGGTGTCTGCTCAACGCCTTTAGTTAGTGTCCTGTCTGTCTAGCTAGTTATCAGGTCCCATTATCCCTGTGTCCGTCACCTGTACCTGAGTCTGCTTTCCCATACCTATCTCTGCCTACCATACCTGTCCATACCCACCTGCCTGTCTGCCCCAGTCATCTCACCTGTACCTGTCTGCATCTGTGTCCGTACCCGAATCCATCTCCTCTTCTGGGGGTCAGCTGCCACAGTCCGAGTCACTGCCCTGGGAGTGGTACCTGGCATCCGCCTTGCAATGTGTGCTTAGTTAAACCCCTCCCACTAAAGGGTAAGTCCCGGTCCCCCGTGGTCCAGTGGGTCCACTAATCCCGCTCGCTGCCCCTACGCTGGCTGCGAGTGTTACATTGTGTTCTGCCAATACAGACAAAGGTATGTGCCCTCAGTCAGTAAAATGACACAAGATAAAAGGTAGGAGACTAAAGGCCGCTTTACACGCTACGATTTATCTGATGATATGTCGTCGGGGTCACGGTTTTCGTAATGCACTTCCATCATCGTTAGCGGCGTCGTTACGTGTGACACCTACGTGCGTCTCCGAACGATCACAAATAGGGTGAAAATCGTTCATCATTGACACGTTGTTCAGTTTCAAAATATTGTACATTGGTTGGAACGCAGCAGACATATTGCTACGTTTGACACCCTGCCAACGACGAAGAACATCCACATGACCGCCTTGGTCAAACAATATATCGCTTAACGATGTAGCGTCGTTGGTGAGATGTGTTGGTGTGACCGCTACAAAATTACCTATGAGCGATCTCCGCAAATCGTAACAACGATCTGGGCGTGTCACATCGCTAACGATAACGATGTTGTGTGTAAAGCAGCCTTAAGAGAGGGAAGGTGTAATAATTGGGATGATGCTGCAGTCTAGATATACTGCAGCACCATCCCCCTCTTCCCGCCTTCCCTCTCCTATCCTCCTTCCTTTATCTTCTGTCTCGCCATGTGTGAGAATTCTGCTGTGAGAAGGAATACAAGATGTCTCTTTGATCCCTTCCAACCCCGATAATCAATCACTTCCTTTTTTTCTAACACTTCTAGTTCAGCGATATTTTATTTTCCAGATCCGTCTTCTTCCGATAAAGTCAACAGCCGTCATTTGTGTTCTGCAGCAGAACGCGAAGACGCGAGACCGGGAGCGGAGGAGAGAAAACTGTGTCTCCGTAAACAGTACATTCCCTTTATTTACCCACCAGAAGCAGATGGTCACATATTCATATTCGTAGATGAAACAAGTTAATGTACCGGATTTTGTAGCTGTCGGATAAAACGCACCATTGGCTCTAATTTTCTCCACACCTTCTTTAAAGGTAGCGTTGATGATGCCTAAAATGTCCTTCAGTCTTGCAAATGGCTGTTTTCTGTTACCGGAGGGCACAGCGGGACCTCATCTGCATGCCGGTCAGAAGATGTGTTTGTTTAGCGCAAATGACATCCCATTGTTGGTTTGGGATTTTATGCACACATGCCTCTTTATGTTTTCATTCCATTTGCCTCGGGGATTACGCTGCCTTCCTCCCAATTCTTACAGATTCTCTCAGAATCCAAGAGGCAAACAGACCTGTTTGTTAACTAAATCCTTCGACGTGAACAAGAAAAAGGCTTGTATCGGCTTCTTCTGCACAACACATTTTTTTTTCAATTAAAAGACCAAGGGTGAAACTTTTTTTTTTGACTCATTTGTTCCATGAAATCACTTTCTACTATAAATGACCCACGTGCATGACTCACGCCCGGCGTCAGCCATTATGGTGGCTCCATTTGTGCATTTTCTTTGACCTTAGATATTTATCAGTCCTCGCTCCATGGAGAGTTTCTATTCAACATCAGTTTTCTTGGAAAACATTGTGTCAGTGAATAATTCATTAAGTTCAAAGATGTTGGCCCGGCGGCCGGGTTGTAATCTCAGAGCACTTTTTTTTTATTACTACTATTCTATTTTCTGTGTTGGTCACTTTTTAGCCTGCAGTCTCCTATCAGATATCTCTCGTAATGGTAAAAGTGTTAAGTTGTAGCCAGAATCAGACTAGCTACCGGAGGAACCTCCAGGCCTGGCGGTGGTTACCTGCACTGAACTCTGGAACTCTCACCTGAGCTCCGGAGTGCAGCCTAGACTAAACTCGGGGTTTGCAGAACTGAACCGAGAGCGCCGACTGATTTCCAGGCGATTGCGGTTCAGTTCATGTCAGAGCTGCGGACAGGCCGGGCTGAACTCCGGAGCTCAGGTGACAGCTTCGGAGTTCAGCCCGACCTGTCCGCAGCTGCCATGAACTGAACCGCAATCGCCGGGGAATCAGTTGGCACTGGCGGTTCAGTCCTGCAAACCCTGAGTACAGTCCAGGCTGCACTCCGGAGCTCAGGTGAGAGCTCCAGAGTTCAGTGCAGGTAACCACCACCCGGCCTGGTATTACTAGAGATTCCTCTGGTAACCAGTCTGAAACTGGTTGTAGCCATTAGGATACTCAGAAGATGCAACTCCTGGCTGCCACATTTCTTAAAACCATCTAGAATGGAGACAGATGCAAGGGTACAACTTATCAAACTTTTGATCCCTGAGAGTCACGATGTTCGGACTTGAACCCATTGGTAAAAAAGGAGCAGAAGTGCTTAGCTGAATGCCTTCATGTAATGCTCGCGGCCAATATAGGGGCAGCCGGTGGGATTAGTGGACCCACTGGACCACAGGGGGGAAGCGGGATTAACTAAGTGCTCACCAAGGGGCGGATGCCAGGTACCACTCCCAGGGCAGGGACCGAGACTGAGGTATAGATGGGTATAGGCAGGGTGACTGAGGCAGGCTGGACAGGTAGGTACGGACAGGAGTGGTGGGTATTGCAGGGATAGACAGGCATGGGAAGGTAGGTACTAGAGACGGACACAAGTATAACAGGACAGGAGCTCAGGACCTGACAACTAGCTAGGTTGCAGACTGACTGACTAACTGATGGTGTTGCCCAGGCACCTCCCTTAATGGGAGGGTGCCTTAAATACATAGTGCCTCTCAGCCATAGACTGAAAGACATTTCCTGGAAATAGCACGCCGGCCCTTTAAGAGGAGGGCTGATGTGTATGCGTGCATCTTAGGTGCACTCACAGGAACTCTGTGCGGCATGCATCCCAGCAGGGGAGGAAGGCATGAGAGCACGTGCATGTGAACCCAGCTGGGATAGTCGGTAAGTTGGTGTCCATGCAGGGACGCTGGCGCTACACTTGTTCCATTGTTTTCTACCAGAGTTGAGCAAGACATGGTCTCATAGACTTTTTCTAAACCCATACATCATTCACCATTCTTTACAAGCTTATCTAATGTCAATAGGAACAGTGTTGAGCAGAAAACATAATTTTCCTTGGTGGTTTTATTGAGTGATGGAGTCTCAATTTTGAAAATCCTACCAATCAAATCTCTGTGATCTATGAAAAGTGTTATAAACATTTGACCAAAGAATAACCAATTCTGTGTTATTTTGGGGAAAACCCAGTAGATTCTTCCTCCTAATCCATTCTCCATAGACTTCAATCAGAAGCAATAATCCAATATCTCGGTGAGCTGGAAGTCTGTATTGTTTTCATAATTTTGCTGTTTTTTAGAGTAAGGGGTACTTTGCACGTTGCGACATTGCTAGCATCGGCTAGTGATGTCGAGTGCGATAGTCCCCGCCCCCGTCGCATATGCGATATCGTATGATAGCTGCCGTAGCGAACATTATCGCTACGGCAGCTTCACATGGACTTACCTGCCCTGCGACGTCGCTCTGGCGGCCGACCCTCCTCTTTCCTAAGGGGGCGGGTCGTGCAGCGTCACAGTGACGTCACACGGCAGGCGGCCAATAGAAGCAGAGAGGCGGACATGAGCGGGACGTAAACATCCCGCCCACCTCCTTCCTTCCGCATAGTCGGTGGAGGCAGGTAAGGAGATGTTCCTCGCTCCTGCGGCTTCATACACAGCGATGTGTGCTGCCGCAGGAGCGAGGAACAACATCGTATCTCTTATTGGTGCGACATTAAGAAAATGTATGACACTACACAGATCACCGATTTTCGACGCTTTTGCGATCGTTTATCGGTGCATCTAGGCTTTACACGTTGCGACATCGTTACCGGCGCCGGATGTGCGTCACTTTCGAGTTGACCCTGACGATATCGCAGTAGCGATGTCGCAGCGTGCAAAGTACCCCTAACTGATGAGTACAAGAAATGGAGATTAAAAGAAGTGGCTCATAAGTGGAGAAAGAAACATATTTCTCTAATTCTAATAAGAAATATCAGGTTTGTTATAATCACTTATTACATTGATTAATGCAAAGCTTGTTGAAACGACATAGACCATTTAAGCTAGATAAACAATGAAAAATGGCACAAAATATTTGGTGCATATTTTTGTCTGCACGGTCTGGACGCAAAAATATGTCAAAATGTTTCATGTTAATTAAGAGCCTTGGCCCTTGTAATTGATTCTGCACAAATCTTTCCTTCTCCTTCTGCCAATCATAGTTTTGCAGTGAGAGAAATAAACTGATCTTATTTTGTATTTTATTTGGGCAAACAGGATGTTCCACCGTGTCACGATCTTTATTCGGAAAAGTAGCAAACATTCCGTGCCGCGCAGATCGCTGTAACCTCTCCATCATGTCTCTTGTCAGTAATTTAGAGAAGGACACAAAAACAAGGTTTCTGCATTGAAAAAAAAAATGTTTTATGAATTTATAGAAAAAAAATATATAAAAATACAATTCTGTAAAAATCCACTATTGGTAACACATGACCAGAGACAAATCTGAAGAATAAAAGCTTTCTGAGTAGTGTTTGAAAGATATAACATAAACTAAGCACACTACATACCCACGAGCGCACAGATCGGCACTTCAAAGATATTGCTTCAAATAGAAAAACATCAATAACAAATAATAAGAGTGAAGGTAAGAGAAAAGCGGAAAAGTAACAATGTACAGAGGAAGCTACAAATACATACACACACACATATATATATATATATATATATATATATATATATACATATGTGGCGCCCTGGACAAGCCAGGGGCCACAGATAACAACACACACACACCCCCACCCCCAGCAGTTCACAGCAGTCATCCCCAGTGAGACCTGATTTCTTCCCTCGGGTTCAGACAGACACACCAGGTGGGCGGAGTCAGGCAGATGGGCACGCCCACCAAGGAGTCTAGCTGGCCTGAGGCAAAAACCAGCTCAGAAAAGTCCAGGGAGAGGAAGAGAGAGGAGGTCTGCAGAGAGGCAGACGCAGACTGGGGCCTAGGTTGGAGCCTAGGTCCCTCGTGTAGCCAGAGAGGCAGACGGTAGTGGCAGTCTGTGGAAGCCGGGAAGACAGTCTTGATGGAACTGTAGGTAGCCGGGGTTGGGCGGTGGCCCACCGGTACTGAACCGGGGAGACAGCTGGAAATCGGAGCGCAGGAGGAACGTACACGAAGGGGCAGGAAAGGACTTAAACTACCAACCTGGGTCAGGGGAAGAACCACCGCGGCCGTCTGTGGGACCCGTCCATCCAGCCGTTTGTTTTACCGGAGACTTTGCATTCTTCATTGGCTGAGTGAGTACCACCGTGCCGTGCGGCACAGCGCTGCCCCCGCGACCCTGCACCTCGCCAGGCCCCGTAACCCGCCTGCCATCCCTAACCCTCACCGGGGCCCTGGAACACCCAACTTCCCCACCCACGGAGGGGAGAACTAACATCCAAGCTGCTCCCTGTCTTCACTCCCGGGATCCCCGTCCAGAGCAGCGGTGGTGTCACAACCTTACCACAACCGTGGGTGGCGTCACGGACAATATCCCCAAACCACACCACCCCCTTTCACTCACGGGCGAGGAACGCCGCTCGAGTCCCCGGGATCCGGCCCACCGCTCGAGCCACCACCGAGCAGCAGCAGCAGCCGGACCCGAGCAGTGGGTGAGCGCAGCGTCCCCTCCTCCGCCCGCGACACATACATATATTACCCAAGTCTATATATATCCTGGTGTATAGGGACCCCAAGTCTGGTGTATATGGGCCGCCAAAATAGTCCCCATGCTGGTGTATATGGACCCCCAAACTGGGTCCCATGCTAGTATATATGTGTCCCCACCCTGGGCCCCATGCTGGTATATATGGGCCCCCAACCTCAGTCCCATCCTGGTGTATATGGGCCCGCAGCCAGATGTATATGGGCCTTGTGCTTGTATATATGGGCCATCAGCTGGTATATATGGGCCCCCAGCCTTGGTATATCTATCCACCGTTCTGCATTTAAAAAAAAAAAAAAGTGATATACTCCCCCGCTCCAGCAAGTGTTGAGTAGTGCAGCGCGGGCAGGACTTCGCACGCACAAGACTTGAGAGTCCCGGCGCTTTGTGATGACGTCACCACGCTGGGACGCTGATGTCCTCTGTGTGTGCGCTGTCATCAGCAGCAGTGCAGGGGGATTGTGTCTCCCCAGCAGTGCCGCAGAGGTTAACTATGTCGACGCGCTGTGCACGCTGATATAGTTAACGGTAGCGCTGCTCCGGGTGGGATCCCTGTAGGCCCCCCCGGAGCATGGGGCCCGAGGAGGCCGTACCCTCTGCCCCCCCCCGGTGGCTACACTACTGGTATATATATTACAAACACACGTCACCCAGTATAAGACAAAAAAGCATTACCGTATTTTTAAGACTATAAGATACACTTTTGCTCCCAAAAATTTGGGATGAAAATGAGGGGCACGTCTTACAATATATATGTAGCTTACTGGGAGGTGGAGAATAGGCGCTGTGCTGGCTGCGGGACCTGTGCTGGCTGCAGTGGGGGGACTCTGCTGGTTGCGGAGGCTGTGCTGGCTGCAGGGGGGCTGAGCTGGTTGAGGTTGGCACTGTGCTGGCTGCGGAGGCTGTGCTGGCTGCGGGGGCTGTGGTGGTTGTGGGGCACTGTACTGGCTGCGAGGCAGTGTGCTGGCTGCGGGGGCTGTGCTGGCTGCGGAGGCTGTGCTGGCTGCGGGGGCTGTGGTGGTTGTGAGGCACTGTGCTGGCTGCAGTGGGGGGGCTCTGCTGGTTGCGGGGGCTGTGGTGGCTGCGGGGGCTGTGGTGGTTGTGGGGCACTGTGCTGGCTGTGAGGCACTGTGCTGGCTGTGGGGGCTGTGCTGGCTGCGGAGGCTGTGCTGGTTGCAGGGCACTGTGCTGGCTGTGAGGCACTGTGCTGGCTGCAGTGGGGGGGGCACTGCTGGTTGCGGGGGCTGTGCTGGCTGCGGGGGCTGTGGTGGTTGTGAGGCACTGTGCTGGCTGCAGTGGGGGGGCTCTGCTGGTTGCGGGGGCTGTGCTGGCTGCGGGGCACTGTACTGGCTGCAAGGCACTGTGCTGGCTGCAGTGGGGGGGCTCTGCTGGTTGCGGGGGCTGTGCTGGCTGCGGGGGCTGTGGTGGTTGTGAGGCACTGTGCTGGCTGTGGGGGCTGTGCTGGCTGCGGAGGCTGTGCTGGTTGCAGGGCACTGTGCTGGCTGTGAGGCACTGTGCTGGCTGCAGTGGGGGGGCACTGCTGGTTGCGGGGGCTGTGCTGGCTGCGGGGGCTGTGGTGGTTGTGAGGCACTGTGCTGGCTGCAGTGGGGGGGCTCTGCTGGTTGCGGGGGCTGTGCTGGCTGCGGGGGCTGTGGTGGCTGTGGGGCACTGTACTGGCTGCGAGGCACTGTGCTGGCTGCGGGGGCTGTGCTGGCTGCGGGGACTGTGGTGGTTGTGGGGCACTGTGCTGGCTGCGGGGGCTGTGCTGGCTGCGGGAGCTGTGCTGGCTGCAGGGCACTGTACTGGCTGCGAGGCACTGTGCTGGCAGCGGGGGCTGTGCTGACTGCAGGGACTGTGGTGGTTGCAGGGCACTGTGCTGGCTGCGAGGCACTGTGTTGGCTGTGGAGGCTGTGCTGGTGCAGTGGGCGCTGTGCTGGTTGCACTGGTCGCTGTGCTGGCTGCAGTGGGCGCTGTGCTGGTTGCAGTGGGCGCTGTGCTGGCTGCGGTGGACCTGTGCGGAGAAGGGCGATGCGGTGGGTGAGATTCTCTGTCAGCAGTGCAAGCTTCAAATAATGGCACCTGGAGTCATGTGTGTGTAGATTGAACTCTCGGCTCAAGATCTCATCTGCGCACATGCCACCTCTGGCCCATTGATCCAGCAGCGGACTTAAGAAAAATGGCACATGCACAGATGAGATCTCGGCTTGTCATTGAGTGCTCAATCCTGTACTTGCTGACTCCTGGCACCATTTTTTTTTAAACCATGACCACCGATAGAGGATCTGTGACACCCGCCGCACCGACCTGCTCCACACAGCCAGCACGGCGCCTGCAGCCAGCACAGCTCCCATTGCAGCACCTGCACATCACCCTACTCGAGCACTGCCTCTGCCTCCTGTGTCCCCGCATCACAACTGCTGCCGCCCCCCTCCGGTAAGACACCACCGGAGTATAAGACAGACTTCATTTTTTTTTACCTTTTTTATCTCTAAATTTGGGGTGCAACTTATAAAATGAAAAATACGGTATATTGTGCACTGGTCGACACAGACGGAAAAGCCCTCTTGTGCAAAAACAGCATTTGAGCCACTTGGAATTTGATAGCTCCTTATAATGCACAATTCTACCCACTTTCATAGTGGAAATGAACCCCATTACCTCTTGGGCCCCTTTGCAGCTGCACATTTAGCACCAATGTCATGTCCGCCAAAAAATATGCATTTACTTGCAGCAAAGATGAGCAGAAGTTGTAAACTGCCCAGGCCAAAAACTAGTACTCCAGCAGGATACAACTAAGCCCCCACTAAGTGGAGGCATCACAGGTGCAGGCGGAGCAAATCACACACACACTTTCAAAACATGGAGGGGGCGATTGCTAGATGATAAAACTGCACACTGATGGCTTCCATAGAGCACTGTTCACACTTGCAGACGCACAGTCACAAGCCTGCTGCCTATTAGGTGATGCCCATACTATTAGATCAGGTGGGCTGCTTATCTTTGCTGTAAGTAAATGCTTAATTTTTGGAGGATATTCATTCCTCTTTATGTTGCTATTTTTCATATATAGTGTAGAGACCTACAAACATGAGATCCCGTGACGAGGGTTGTAGGCTTCCGTTTTATGGCCATAATACCAACTAAAACTTCATATTTTTTTGTACAGGTTACAGTCAGGCCCTTTTCTGTTGGGCCTTGCATATTAGAGTCCTGTCCCTGTATGATGCACAGATGGAGCCCGATCTAATAGTATGGGCGTCACCTAATAGGCTGCGGGCTTGTGTGTTGTGAATGTTAGTTATGTCTTGGCTGCTGGGAGGCTCCCTCTGGTGGCCAGGAAGGGTTTGGATAGAGACCAGGTGTGTTGTGCAGTGGGTGTTTCCTTTCCTAACTCTCTGCTTATTTAAGTCCTGGTCTGATTGCAGGCTGTTGCCGGATGTCAGTTGTTCTTGGTATCTCCAGCCTGCTTAATCCTGCTCTACATCACATCTACTCCAGATAAGTTCTTGCTCTTTATTTATTGCCTGGTTCTTTTGCTTATCTGGGTTTGTCATTTGTTGTGGTTGGTTTCAGTTTATTTCCTTCCAGGGATTTCCCCCCTCAGTGGATTGTTGAGGAACTCCCTGCAGTTCTGTGTGGAGTATAGCTCCTTTGGATCCATGTGTTTATGGCTTGTTGAATTTGTTATAATTCTTGTTTTCTGTTCATTGGTATGACAAGGGCACCTGGTATAGGACGGAGTTCAGATCGAACGATCTGAGGGCCTTTTTGTACTATCAGGAAGTTGGTATTTTGCAGGGTTTTTCTCTGGCCACCATCAGTCCCTTTCCTGTCCTTTCCTATTTTAGTCAGCGGGGGCCTCACCTTTTGCTAATCCTGTCATCTACCTGTGTATTGTGTTTTTCCTATACCACCGCAGTCTTTGAATGTGGGGGGCTTGCTATTCTTGTCTATTTTCTGAGGCAAAGAGTTATTCATCTTTCCTTCCTTTAGGATAGTTAGTTCTCCGGCTGGGTTCGCGGTGCACAGGATGTTAGTTCACCCCTCGGCTACTTCTAGTTGTGTTGGTTAGTAAGGGGATGGCGGCCAGATTAGTTGCCAATGCTCTTGTCACCTTTTTGCCAATGATTTGTGGTGATCTTCCATGGTTCCGGATCTTAACACTTGTGTTTGTGCATCTGCATGTGTGAACAGTGCTCTATGCAAGTCATCAGTGTGCAGTTTTATCATCCAGCAATCGCCCCCTATTAGTTTTTGGCCTGGGCGATTTAAAACGTCTGCTCATCTTTGCTGTAAGTAATGCTTCATTTTTGGAGGATATGATATGTCCGCCCCTGAGAATATTATCCAGGTCCTCCCATGCCTCAAATAAGGTGCAGTCTTTTCAGCACAGTAATTATCAGGATGGGACGTCTGTGTACAGGACAAAGCTATTCTGGTGAATTATACTAATGATCAGATTCAGATACAAGTTATCACCTTTAACTCTAAAGGCCGCTTTACACGCAGCGTCATCGCTAACGAGATATCGCTGGGGTCACAGAATTCGTGACGCACATCCGGCCTCGTTAGCAACGTCGTTGCGTGTGACATATACCAGCGACCGCTAACGATGCAAAAAGTGCCCAAAATCGTAGGTTGTTGACACGTCGTTCGTTTCCCAAAAATCGTTGCTCGTTTAGTACTCAAGTTGTTCGTCGTTCGTGAGGCAGCACACATCGCTACGTGTGACACCCCGGGAACGACGAACAACAGTGTTCCTGCATCCTCTGGCAATGAAGTGGGAGTGACGATAATGCCGCTGGTCTCCACCCCTCTGCTTCTATTGGCGGGCCGCTGTGTGACGTCGCTGTGACGCCACATGAACCTCCCCCTTAAAAAAGAGGTTGCTCGCTGTCCACAGCGACGTCATTAGGAAGGTAAGTTGGTGTGACACGCACCGGCGATATTGGTCGCCACGGGCAGTGATTTGCTCGTGACGCACAAACGACGGGGGAGGGTGCGATCTCTAGCGATGTCGCAGCGTGTAAAGCGGCCTTCAGCTGTGTTCCTTCATTCCTAAATAATCAGTATCCAGAAAAGAGATAGATGGATAGATAGAATACATAGAATAGATAAATAGATTAGATTAGACACATTATAGTTAATTTTATCAATATCATTACTATTGTTTGTGTTACTATTTTCAATTACAAGTAAAATATATCTTTGTACCGTGTTAGCCAGTAGAGATAAAAAAATTGTTTAAAAGAACAGAGAGTCCTCAGTGGTTGATACCTTTTAATGGCTAACTGAAAAGATGGTAATAATTGCAAGCTTTCGAGACTACTCAGGTCTCTTCATCAGGCATGGTATAACACAAAATCTGAAGAGTCACGTATTTATACACAACAGGACTTAGAATAGTGCAGTAAAAAAAAAAAAAAAAAGAACAAGTTATATACCTGTGGCCAAACATTTTTGTAACCCAGACCACAGCATCATGGACATGAAATTGCTGGTATTGAAAGGAAACTTCAAGTCCCAGAGAGACAGGAGACTATGGGAGTACAAACTTATGATGACCTTTGACACATTCAGAGAAGGAATGAATGTGTCTCATGGATTCATGTCTTTTTACATCAGTTAAAAGATGTGCTCCTCTGACCATCCGAGCGTGTCACAGCCCTGGACCAGACCCTTATCAAAGGACAATAAAACTTTCACACTGAACTGCAGCAGTATTTATGGCTAGAACAGCTTGTCCCCCTGCCATAGAGATAGTTCTGTTTCATATAACTTGTTCTTTTTTTTTTTTTTTTTTTTTTTTTTTTTTTTACTGCACTATTCTAAGTCCTGTTGTGTATAAATACGTGACTCTTCAGATTTTGTGTTATACCATGCCTGATGAAGAGACCTGAGTAGTCTCGAAAGCTTGCAATTATTACCATCTTTTCAGTTAGCCATTAAAAGGTATCAACCACTGAGGACTCTCTGTTCTTTTAAACAATTTTTTTATTTTCAATTATTATTCTAATTATTTATAAATAAATAAAAAGCAAAAAAAATAAAATAATAAAAATCTTACTAAAATAAATAATTTCCTATATTCATGATGTATAATGCGCCTACTCTTGGAACTCTCTAGAATATATAGTGTATGGCTTACCGCTATCCACTGCGTAAACTTCAGTATCAACCTAGAGGAGAAATGACTTTGATCTCTGTCTCGCGGCTCCGGGGAGGATCGGGAGGTAGAGCACTAATAGTCTAGGTAGCAACAAAGCCATTTAAATAATTGAGCAGCCCCTTGTACTTACTTTCCAAAAGATTTCTGTTAGGGGACTCCTGAACTTACTGTAAGATTAAGATCTGAAGATCTTTAAGATATTCAATAAGACGGAGGATTTCTTTAAAATCAAGTCATTGGATTTCCCTTCTTTTATGATTTCTGTAGGAGAAACTTCAAACAATTCCAGAGAGATGATACACGGAGAGGTGAAGATGGAAAGAGGCAGGGCACACAAATAATAATAACATTGTTGGTGGTGACCTTGCAACTATCGAGAAAATTCCAAGAAAGTTGGAAATTGTTGATGGTTGCAACTTTTTTTCATAGAAAATAAGACTGGGGCTGCATTAAGCTTCCTGCATTAAGCTTCCTGCATTGAGCTTCGTGGAATAAATAAGTGCAAGCCCCAGTCTTATCGAATAGTCTAGACCTTCCTCAAGATGGTACCTTAAATGTCTTTGACCTTGATGAAATTTGTGGTAGGAGCCCAGTGTCATGCTCCACTTGTGGGGGCACTGAAATGTAATGGGAAAACAGCTCCAAAGTGCAGTTAGCAAGAAGCCCACAAGAGGGCGGTAGAACACATGAAAGGGGAGTCAACAAGGCTAAGTCCAAACCAGGATGTCTCATCAGTTCAGTGGAGTGAGCAAGCTGTAAACAGGTGGAAGCAAAGGAGTCAGAAGCCAGAAAGTAACGTCAAGAGCCACAAGGGGAAAACAGAGCCGAAGTCAGGGATCGAAGCCAAGGTCAGAAGCCGGGAGTTCAAGTAAGTACAGAGGAGAGAGAGGAGATGGAGACATGGGAGAGGACTGGGTCAGGCAGACAAGCCCCAGTCTTATCGAATAGTCTAGACCTTCCTCAAGATGGTACCTTAAATGTCTTTGACCTTGATGAAATTTGTGGTAGGAGCCCAGTGTCATGCTCCACTTGTGGGGGCACTGAAATGTAATGGGAAAACAGCTCCAAAGTGCAGTTAGCAAGAAGCCCACAAGAGGGCGGTAGAACACATGAAAGGGGAGTCAACAAGGCTAAGTCCAAACCAGGATGTCTCATCAGTTCAGTGGAGTGAGCAAGCTGTAAACAGGTGGAAGCAAAGGAGTCAGAAGCCAGAAAGTAACGTCAAGAGCCACAAGGGGAAAACAGAGCCGAAGTCAGGGATCGAAGCCAAGGTCAGAAGCCGGGAGTTCAAGTAAGTACAGAGGAGAGAGAGGAGATGGAGACATGGGAGAGGACTGGGTCAGGCAGACAGACAGTACAGGGGAGACACAGGTCAGAGACAGGTAAGCTGGGTAGTGGGACGGATCTGAGTCAGACTCACAGGAACCAGTTGCGAATGCTGCAGAGCAGGAACTATTACTGGCAGCATCCCGGAGGCAGCAGCGCCAAGATATGGCAGTGTGACCTCCGGAACGAGACAAGATCGAACAAGTCCTTGCCATGATACCTAAAACCCGGAGACAGGACACATGCATCGGCTCAGTGGTGGTAGAGCCATGCATGAATCATGACACCCAGTTTGTGTTTCCCTTTTCAGAAGAGAGGCCTCAAGGAAAAAGTATAATTACTACAAATATTACATTTGCTCTAACTATAACTACAAATGTGTCCACTCTTACTTTTCAATATATTTTGTTAAGGCCCATTTACACACAACGATATCGCTAACGAGATATCGTCGGGGTCACGGTGCTGGTGACGCACATCCAGCCTCGTTAGCGATGTCGTTGTGTGTGACACCTTTTTGCGATCAGTAACGATTGCAAAAAGGTGTCAAATCGTTCGTCGTGTACACATCGTTCATTTTTAAAAAATCGTTCCTTGTTTGGAACTCGGGTTGCTTGTCATTCCTGCGGCAGCACACATCGCTGTGTGATACACCGCAGGAACGAGAGACAACATCGTACCTGCGGCCGCCGGTAATGAGGAAGGAAGGAGGTGGGCGGGATGTTCCGGCCGCTCATCTCCGCCCCTCCGCTTCTATTGGGCGGCCGCTTAGTGACGCCGCAGTGACGCCGAATAAACCTCCCCCTTAAAGGAGAGATTGTTCGGCGGCCACAGCGACGTTGGTGCACAGGTAATTGCATATGACGCTGCCGTCACGATATTGTTCGCTATGGCAGCGATTACCCCATGACGCGCCACCGACGTGGGCGGGTGCTATCGCTCGTGACATCGTTAGCGATGTCGCAGCATGAAAAGCCCACTTTAATTATAGAAATTTCCTTGATATACATGCAATATATTAGCAAAATCCTAGGCAGAAAGAAATTCACACCATAACCACTAGGTGGCAACACATAGACACAAGTAAACACGCTGGTAAGCAGCAGAAAGAGGGCAGCCCCAGGTGATCTCCGGTCTCCGGGCAGCTTGCACCGCAGGCACAGTACAGTCTCTGGTGGTTGCGGCAGCAGCAGGCAGGGTCATGGATCATCACTGACGCCTGCCGGTAGTTACCTGGACTCCTGCTACCATATTCCATGGACCCCCGTCTAGACTATACCACTGGAGCCACCGCCTGGTAACTACCTGGATCGTTACCAATTCCTTCCTATACATTCCCTGACCACACTGTGGCTATTAGCCCCTGGTCTTGATAGATCGTTCAAGCACAGTTAGATCCCTACTGGAACCTTATGATCCCTGAGTATCAGATGGTGCCCGCAGCATCCTCCATACAGGCAACAAATAAGGTCTCGTGCCACAGACATTTTCTCTGATGACACCCCTGCTCCCTTTAGAGGACCACGAGTCGCCACATCACTGCTCCCACAGGAGCATCGAACCTGAAGTGCTCCACTGTTGACAGAGCTATCCACCATCTTTAATGCTTTCCCATATATGTTATAATATATATGTTATCCCATACACCACTTATCCTGTGATTCATTATACGGTGCAACACACCTGTTTGTACCCCTCACATCTACTCATCACTATATCCTGTTGCTCTCCAGTTTGTCCGACCTGAGGAAGGCCGGTAGGCCGAAACGTTACTTGGCGGACCCTTGTACAGCACCCTTTTTTTCTCACAATTTTGCACTAACAAAATAAAAGAAAAGGATTTTGATATCAACTTCACCGTGTCTCTCTGATCTTTATGGGAAATAGTTAGTGTGCCGGAGTCATCCTAAATTATTGTTCATTTTTTCTCCTGAGCACCTACATGAGGTGATGCGAGGTCTTTTTCTTGTACACCTGAGAGGCACTTCCAGGTCAGGGTATGTGGGCCCTTTAAGAAAAGCGGTGTGGCCATGTGTACATGCTACGGGCAGGACCAAGAAGCCTGTGAGGTGTACCAGCAGCATGGGTTGGGGAAAGGGCAGCCACCACAGGATATTCGGGCAGGTGAGAAAAACAACGTCCCCACCAGGGGAGGAGGGCAGGGCAGTGTGGGGACACCGGTATGGGCGTTACAGATGGTAGCTTTTTTTATCTGTGTTTCTATTAACTATTATGAGCACATTTATGACCAGAGACCACATCAAAGTTTAGTTAAACTTTGATGAGATCAAAAATAGAACATATGTACATATGTCTCCCATCATAAAATGCAATCAGTAACTGCAACAAAGATTAATTGACTGATAGTGGATGAGAAAAACTGAAGCTGAGTTATCAGCCACCATAGAAGGAACGCTCGGCCGGTACTCTCTGGCCTAGAATGGGTTATTACATAATTACACGACCACGGAGAGTTCTGCTTCTTAGACCGAGGGCTGTGTCTTTGCCAGGCGCTGATTAAGTATGTTCTAAATTACTAAGCAAAATGGATTCTTTGATAAATGATTGCAATCAGGTTGATAATATATAATTTTGATTAATCAAGGGAGTTTGATTAATAGGGGTGTTGATCTTCAAAAAAATTCCTAGTAGTAATAAGATGCTGTTTACTGTCATTCACGTTAAGTGGGATTATCGGAGAATGGGTCAGTGGTTGTATCTTATTGCAAGCATAGTAAATATATGATAAAGGAGAGAGGATAATATTAACTCCTGTAAATGACATCTCCAGGAATGTACAGTTATGTCATTGGCTCTATGGTTAGTTTTAGAGACATTATCCAATCAATTATCCCCATACTGTGCATACAGAGATGTTTGCATTGATTAGGCTGGACCTCAGAATGCCAGAGAATCCAATATATAATATATAGTTTCCCTCCACTCTCTGTACAGACACATCTGCAGTTTTTTCCCTCCACTCTCTATACAGACACATCTGCAGGTTTTTCCCTCCATACTCTATAAAGACACATCTGCAGGTTATTCACTCGACTCTCTTTAAAGACACATCTGCAGTTTTTTTCTCCACTCTCTATAAAGACACATCTGTAGGTTTTTGCCTCCATTCTCTATACAGACACATCTGAAGGTTTTCCCCTCCGCTATCTATACAGACACATCTGCAGGTTTTTCCCTCCACTCTCTATACAGACACATCTGCAGGTTTTTCCCTCTGCTTTCTATAAAGAGACATCTGCAGGTTCCCCCCCCGCTCTCTATAAAGACACATCTGCAGGTTTTTCCCTTCTGCTCTCTATAAAGACACATCTGCAGGTTTTTCCCTCCACTCTCTATACAGACACAGCTGCAGGTTTTTCCCTCTGCTCTCTATAAAGACACATCTGCAGGTTTTTCCCTCCGCTCTCTATAGAGACACATCTGCAGGATTTTTCCTCCACTCTCTATAAAGACACATCTGCAGGTTTTTACCTCCGCTCTCTATAAAGACACATCTGCAGGTTTTTCTCACTATCTGACATGAAATCCGAATAAACATTTCCCGTTTTAGGTAAATTAAGAACCAAAATTATTTATATTTGCCAAATGCCAGAATAATGAGAGAGAATGTTTTAAGGCATTTTTATTACTTTCTGCAAAGTCAAAAGCTTCCATACATTAAAAGTACTATGCCTTTAAACAATATGGGACAGCCCATATGATGATGTCATGTCTTTGGAAGCTTCTGATAGGTTTATTGGCAACATCTGAGTTAATTAGAGACACACCTGTGGATGTATTTTAATGCACACCTGAAACACACGGCTTCTTTGTGTAGCATCATGCGAAAGCCCAAAGAAATCAGCCAAGATATCAGGAAGAGAATTGTGGACTTGCACAAGTCTGTTTCATCCTTGGCTGTAATTTCCAGACACCTGAAGGTGACGCGTTCATCTGTACAAACAATTATATGCAAGTACAAACAAGATGGGAATGTCCAGCCATCATACCACTCAGGAAGGAGATGGGTTCTGTGTACTAGAGATGAATGTGCTTTGGTCAGACATGTGCAAATGAAACCAAGAACAAAAGTGAAAGACCTTGTGAAGATGCTGGCGGAAGCTGGTAAGATTGTATCATTATCCACAGTGAAACGAGCACTGTATCAACAAGGGCTGAAAGGCCACTCTGCCAGGAAGAAGGCATTACTCTAAAAGAAACATAAAAAATTCAGATTAATGTTTGCAAATACACACAGTAACAAAAACCTTAATTTTTGTAGACATGTCCTGATTTCTCATGAAAATAAAATTTAAATGTTTGGCCATAATGACCATCATTACATTTGGAGGAAAAAGGGGGGAAGCTTTGAAGCCTAAGAACACCATCCCAACTGTGACACATGGGGGCAATTTATATATATATATATATATATATATATATATATATATATATATATATATATTATACAAAATGACAAAAACCTCAGAAACTAAGATGTATTTCCGCATGATGCAATAAGGCTTAGGATAATACTATTTCTTTTGCTTCGGTTTTTAGCTGTAGCGCTTATTTTTTCAAAAACTATAATTTTTTGTTTACCTTACGACATAAATCGCTAAAGTTGAACATTTTTCTTATTTTTTAAAAAACATTAAAAATACACTTTTTTTTGCAGTTTATAGATGATCATTTTATTTCTTTAACAACAGATTTCAATGATTTTTTTATTAATACACTCATTCAAAAATGAATTATGAAGAAAATTCCAACATTGTAGATTGTAAGGAAATTTGGAAAACCTAAATCAGCCAAAATACATAAGCAAGGATGATTGACCTTAGGGAGATCAACATCCAGCACCACGGAGACACCATCACGTGTTTCTCAACGCAGTGATTCTAGAACAAGGCCCCCTGGGAAAATATGCAAAACAGGACTGCCACGGAAACACCATCACATGTCTCAACGCTGGCAGGAAACTAGCCAGGTCTTTCACCGGGAAGGAACTGGCTAGTTTCCTACTCCACACTGATGAGGGGCAAATACCCCGAAACGGCTGTCTGTGGATGGATACCATGTTTGGTATAGGCGGTTTCCTTGACTGGAGACTGCCCTTCCCGTGGTTGTTCCTTCCCGGTGAAAGACCTGGCTAGTTTCCTGCCAGCGTTGAGACATGTGATGGTGTTTCCGCGGCAGTCCTGTTTTGCATATTTTTCTAAATCAGCCAAAAGGCAGTTTAGTTCCCGACTGTGACAAATGATTTTGTAAGATGTAACTTAGCAGCACATGTTCTGTTCGGAGCCTTCTGCTCGATATTGCAGTAATATGGAGTTAAATACATTTTTCGCTAATTATTATTCCATTGCATATGAATTTTAAATATCCACTAAACTTCCATTGAATCTTACATTTTGCAAAAAGAAAACTTTTTAAACACAACCACGGAATAATACGACATGACCGCCAGGAATCACAGGACAGGCATCGCAGAAACAATGTAGATCCGGAAGGTAAAAGTAACAAGTTATCATCAATCCACCGGATAGGTCATAACTTATTGATCGTCGGGGATCTGACCGCCAAGACCCTCACTGATCGGCAGAATGGGAAACTTTTATCCTCATTATAATGGAGTAAAAGCGCTCAGGCTCGAGCTCAGCTCCATTCACTCCCTATGGGGCTACTGCACTCGGCTTTTCCTGGCTGCCTCATAAAGAATGAACAGTGCGGCAGTCGGCTTGTGCACTTCTGATCCATTTTAAAGCAGATAAAAGGGTCATGTCAGGGAAAAAAAAATAAAAAAATCTTCTTTCCGAATTCCGCCTATCGGTGAGGGTCCGAGTGGTTAGAGTTCACCGATCACTAAGTTATCCCCTACCCTGTGACCTGGAAATAACTTGTTTTCACAGGACAACTCCTTTACATAATTAAGAAGGGGCTGTCCAGTAATGAAAAATAAACTTTATGCTTTGCCTGGGTAGTGTTTTATAGGAGTGCAACATATTGGCAACACTCTTTACATTCTTCTGTGTGGGGGTCACTGTTGGCCTCATAATGTTTATGGGGGGTCTGTTAGGGCATCATACTGTTGTCGGCAGTGTGCAAACATTATACTTTGCTAGGGCCAATATGGGATTAGTCTACAAATGTGTCACAGCCTGATATGATCTTGGGGATGTGGGACAAGAAGGTTATAGCGTATGGTTGATTGCAAAGCCACTTCTGTGCCCACTCGTTGTTTACCCTGAGTTGGAGAGTATTTAATTAAATATTATACTGAAGGGGTTAAGGTTCCTTTTTATCCTGCAGTGATCTAACAGGTAATTGTAACCTCAACTCCAGTCACTCCCTTATGCTATAAATATCCACTCCTCACTCCTCCTTATGCTGGCTATAGCTCATACCTATGCTGTTCACTTTGAAGGAGCTAGTCTCTGCAGAAGCTGAGGTGTTGCTTCTGTTGCAGCTGAGAGGTTCTTGCTGGAGATGCTGTGAAGTGTTATTTGTTGTGTCTTTCCCCACCTGTTTGTCTTTCCTTCCTCGTGATGTCTTATTGCAATGGTGAGACAAGCCTTTTGCTGGCCTTCACTAATCAAAGTGATTTCAGGGCCAGCGAGGGCCTAGGCACATGATGGTGCACTGGGGGAAGGATCTGTCTAGGGAGATTAGGGAGTTCAGGGATCAGCCATAGGTGTTGTGAATGTCAGTTATGCTTTTGCTGCTGTGAGGCTCCCTCTTGTAGCCAGGAATGGTTTGGACAGAGACCAGGTGTGTTGAGCAATGGGCGTTTCCATTGCTAACTCTCTGCCTATTTAAACCCTGGTCTGCTAGCAGTCTATGCCGGATGTTAGTTGCTCTTTGTTCACCAGCCTGCTTCATCCTGCTCCAGACCACATCTACCCCAGATAAGTGCTTGGCTCTTTATTTGTTGTTTGGTTCTTTTTGCTCTTATCTGAGTTTGTCATTTGCTGTGGTTGTTTTCAGTATGTTTTCATGCAGAGATCTTCCCTTTCAGTTACTTAGCTGGGAAACTCCCTGCAGCTATGTTTGGAGTATTGCACCTATAAGTCCATGTGTTTGTTGCTTCTTGAATTCGTAATAGTTCTTGCTTTCTGTTCATTGGTATGACAAGAGCGCCTGGTATAGGACGGAGTTCAGATCTAGCGATGTGAGGGCTTTTTGTATCAGGTTTTTGGAATTTTTTAGGGTTTTTCTCTGGCCACCATCAGTCCCTTTCCTATCCTGTCCTATTTAGTCAGTAGGGCCTCACCTTTTGCTAATCCCATCATCTATCTGTGTATTGTGTTTTCCTATATCACCGCAGTCTTTGAATGTGGGGGGCTTGCTATTCTTTATCTATTTTCTGAGGCAGAGAGTTATTCATCTTTCCTTCCTTTAGGATAGCTACTTCTCCGGCTGGGTTCGCGGTGCACAGGATGTTAGTTCACCCCTTGGCTACTTATAGTGTTGGTGGTTAGTAAGGAGATGGCGGACAGATTATTTGCCAATGCTCTTGTCACCTTTTACCAATGATTTATGGTGGTCTTCCATGGTTCCGGATCATAACACTTAGGTTAGTGTTAGTAGGTGATCCCACTCCCCACTCCCTAGCGCCAGGGCCTTCCATTGTCATGCTAACCTGGTATTCCTTCTGTGTTGAGCCACTCACCAGGAATCCTCTCATACCTGGCATAACACCTCACATTGTGACATACTGTGGGATAATTTAGGGTGAGGGTATCATAATGTGTGTGAGGAGAAAATTTGTTGACCTCTCACTCTCTGGGGGTTATGAAAGAGCTATGAGAGTGTCAAAAACACTAGGGGGTCCAGTAGGAACAAAATGACTATAAAATTGACGAAATTTGTGTGCCTCACCTTGTCTTTAAAAGCTGGGAAGTCTGTTCTTTTTTTTTATTAGAGGGAAGGAGACTATATTGACTTTTGCAATCGAGCCCCATTATTCCAATGTATGTCCCTGCCGCAACCAATACATGGATGACACCTCTGCATTTCCTATAGGTATGCTAATGTGGATGAGAATATTAACAATTCACTTGTTGGTCACTAGTTGTTTTCCATGTTATCAAAAGTAAGTTTTACCTGTACTAGCAAAATACAATAAGTGTCAAGGCCAATAAAGTACAAAAATGAAAAACAAATCCACCTGTGAACATTACTATCATGGTTCTTATGCGTGGTGCTCGTCTCCATCAGAGGCAATTTCTGTTTTGTATTTTGCGCCGGTGGATGGGTGGTTCCGGTCTTCGGTTCCTGCGCTGGTGTAGGGAGGGGCCTCTCTCCAGGCACCTCATTCCGGGTGATTGCTCTGCTTCATTAGGGAGTAACAGTAACCTCATCCGTAATGCCGCCAGTTGTAGTTCCTGCCTGCAGTAAGTGCTCCCCAGACCTGTTGTTACTCCTAACCTCCCATGTTCCTGACTTTGACATTGTTCCCCGGCTCCTAACCTTTGGCTTGTACCCTGACCTCAGCTCTGCTTTTCCCCAGTGTACCTTACGTGACTTCCTGGCTTCTAACCTTTGGCTTGTACCCTGACCTAGGCACCGCTTTCCTCAGTGTACCTCACATGACTTCCTGGCTTCTGACCCCTGGCTTCTACCTTGACCTCAGCTCTGCTTTCCTCCAGTGCACCTTACGGGATTTCCTGGCTTCTGACCTCCGGCTGGTCCCCTGACCTTGGCTCTGCTTCATCCCTGTGCTCTATACATGCCCTTGTGGCTCCTGACCTATGGTTTGTTTGATTTCCCCGTCACTAGTTGCATCTGTTAACACCTAGTGGTAATTCTTCACAATTACAAACCACCTTTATTCATAACCCACTTGTGACTTTTTTGCCTTCTATTCCAATTATTGCTAATGGCGTTATCTCCAAATTCCTGGCATGCCTCCAAAAGCTAACCAAGCCGTGAGTGTATGATGTGCACCGGTCCTTTGTCATTGGGGTTTATGATCTATAAATAAAGTCAACCATGGGAGATGATCATTGTTTACCTTTCACCGGTCGTAATAAGCACTGATGAGACAATATGGAGCTATAAAGTCTAATTAATGGTAAAAACATGGTGGCTTTTATTAGATTTTTTTTTTTTACAACGTCATAAAAAAAAACTTTGGATCTTTTTGCACAAGTTTTGCTTGTACAGTATTTTTAGTAATACCCAATTTGCATAAGAGGATTAGAGCTACTTGGTAGGGAACACCGTATCTCTTTGAAACGCGCTCACTGAAACCAGTGAAAATCCTTGATAGCATTTTTGAGACACTATAAACTGTTCTTCTTAAGAATGGGAGGCACAGGCTGGAGGGGAATACATTACGTTTATGTTCTCATGGCCCATTAAATCTTTTTTTTTTTTTTTAAATTTAGCATTCATTTGAATCAGTAAGTTTCGACTGTGGAAATGTAGCGCATGCTGTAATTTTCATTACAGAGACAAGCTAATTACTTACATGGGTTCTTTTTAACACTGCACCAAAAACATGTAACAATTACAAAGCATAAAGTAAAAATGGACCACAAAGGGATATTTTGCACCGCTAGGCTACCCCCTACCTGTGTCCCAGTACGGCACATACTACGTTCCGGCTTCAATGACTAGCTCGGGTAGTTTATTCCAAACTTGTAGTAATACAATCCATTTCTAGTGGTCACTACAGGAGAAATGTAATGTTGTCCACCCACAGCTTCCACCAGCGATCATGACTGATCATTTGTCATGCGCATGCGCACACGCGGATTACTTCGACGGCGTCAGACTCTGTTCACATTTCAGAGTCCGACAACCTGATTTCTCTCTATTACTCAGCTTTGCTGGGCATCAGCTGAGTTGTTTAACTGCTCCCAGCCATGGAGGAGTTAATACTTTTTTGGAGCAGTGTGTAACTCTTCTGAGAGCCAGTGTCTGCCTGGAACCACACACTCAGGATAGAAAAATAGAACAATACCAGCTCACCTGAATAGGACTTCCCCATTGTGGAGCAAGGACAACACCATGTTGGGTGTGAAACAATAGTAAAAAAGGAAATCCAACAAAGGACACCAAGTTTGAAACGTGTAGCTTTGGTTGTTGGTCCACTTTGTTTCCCCTGGGATTCCTTTTAATTTTTTCATATTATGCTATTTGGATTTTAGCCATATAACCTCTAATAAAGCCTAAAAGCTTTTACGTCATTGGCGCTGGATTTATTTTTTTCCTACAGACTTAGGATGGCTGTCATGGAAAGACTAGTGGTAAGCCTACTCCTTAGCAGAATCTCGAGAATCCCAAAATCTGTTAACCCCTATACAGGGATCTGGAGTAACTACAGGGCCTTGGAGATTGCAAAGGCTGTAGTCCAGAGAAGAGTAGTCATCAGGCAGGGTCAAAACCAGGAGGTACAAAAAGGGGCACAAACAGCAAGCAAGAGCGAGGTCAGGAAACCAGGCACAGGTCAAAACCGGAGAAGGTAGCAAAGTACAAAACACCCCAGGCAGTCGACAGTGAAGAGGCAGAGGTCAAAACACGGGGATCAAAATTCAGGAGCAGGGTGTGAACCAGAGACCAGCAGAAGACTATAAGACTATATCTGGTGGTGACCAGCAGACAGGAGGAGGAGTAAGAAGGGTATGGTGCCTTCCCATTGGCTGTGGCTAGAAGGTTGTAACTTCAACTGGAAGGCACACACTGCCAGAGTCAGCCAGTGATACTACAGGTCCCAGTCAAACTCAGCTTACTGGAGGAGTGGAGCCTGGCCCACTAGAGCCACTGGTACTGACTCCTCCCCTATCACCAGTACTGCCCAGAGCAGGAATACGGTGGCATCTGGTGACCGAAGCAGAAGTTGCAGGAGTCGACTCTGGTGGGGACGTTACAGCCCGGTTGCTAATTACCATCCACAGTTAGGGGTACTTTGCACACTACGACATCGCAAGCCGATGGTTGCGATGCCGAGCGCGATAGTCCCCGCCCCCATCGCAGCTGTGATATCTTGTGATAGCTGCCGTAGCGAACATTATCGTTGCGGCAGCTTCACATGCACTTACCTTTCCTGTGACGTCGCTCTGGCCGACGAACCGCCTCCTTCGTAAGAGAGGCGGGTCGTGCGGCGTCACAGCGATGTCACACAGCAGGTGGCCAATAGAAGCAGGGGGTGGAGATGAGCAGGACATAAACATCCCGCCCACCTCCTTCCTTCCTCATTGCAGCTGTGATGCAGGTAAGGCGATTTTCCTCGCTCCTGTGGCTTCACACACAGCGATGTGTGCTTCTGCAGGAACGAGGAACAACATCGTAACATCGGTCCTTCCGAAATTATGGAAATGACCGACACTACACCGATGATACGATTTCGACGCTTTTGCGCTCATTAATCGTATTAAAAACGATTTACACACTCCGATGTCGACAGCGACGCCGGATGTGCGTCACTTTCGATTTGACCCCACCGACATCGCAGCTGCGATGTCGTAGTGTGCAAAGTACCCCTAAGTGTCTTCCTATTAAAGGCTGGGGAGAGTAGTAGGAGATCACTGAAGATTCAGCATAGCTCCAGCGATCCCGGTATTAGTGGTGATTCCATTTATTTTGGACTACAGTTGCTAATCTGCGTGGTGTGAACTTTCCCCTATTGTGAGTTATTCCCTACCCTTTTCTTTACTCCCCAAGTACACATATTGTCTCCACTTTGTGTTTGAGTACAGTGTGTATGAAGTTTCGTTCTCCCTTGTCCATGTCTATTCTGTGGGGTTTTGTTACTGGGTTTATGGCCTGCTCTCAGGGTGGGGGGAGTAAGATCAGGGCTCGGACACAAATCATAGTCATGCTGGGGGCTCGGACCTTGCTACCATCAAGCCTACCTCCAAGATAAAGGACAGCGCAGGGTCTTGAGTCTGAAATCCAGCTTAGGAGCCCCTGTTCCATCAGTTCATTTCCCGTCACATCATCAGAGATCAATATTCAAGTTTGACTCTTCATACAATTTTCCAGTGGAAATTCGATAAGGAGAGAAATTATTAGTGAATGTCTTTTATTGTGCCTGGCATTTCTTCAGACCTCAAAGCATAATAAATATAACTTGTAAAACACTGGCGGACACAAACAAAAACAGTAAATGGGCCCTTTGCAGTCCAATATCTCATCAAAATACCCATTTTCACCAACTTTGGAGGTAAACATGGGCCCCCTTTACCACTTGGGCCCTTGTGTTGCTACACAGGTTGCACCAATGATATGTCCGCTCCTGGTGTAAAAATCGAATCATACTTATCTCGTTGCTCACTTCTCCAGCCCTTCCGCTCCTCACCGTCACCTGTCTGGTCCTCGGCTCATCTTCTTATCATTGCTACTCCACCGTCACCTGTCTCGTTCTTGGCCCATCTTCTTATCATTGCTACTCCACTGTCACCTGTCTGGTCCTCGGCCCATCTTCTTATCATTGCTACTCCACAGTCACCTGTCTGGTCCTCGGCCCATCTTCTTATCATTACTACTCTACCGTCACCTGTCTGGTCCTCGGCCCATCTTCTTATCATTGCTACTACACCGTCACCTATCTGGTCCTCGGCCCATCTTCTTATCATTGCTACTACACCGTCACCTGTCTGGTCCTCGGCCCATCTTCTTATCATTGCTACTGCACTGTCACCTGTCTGGTCCTTGGCCCATCTTCTTATCATTGCTACTCCACCGTCACCTGTCTGGTCCTCGGCCCATCTTCTTATCATTGCTACTGCACTGTCACCTGTCTGGTCCTTGGCCCATCTTCTTATCATTGCTACTCCACCGTCACCTGTCTGGTCCTCGGCCCATCTTCTTATCATTGCTACTCCACCGTCACCTGTCTGGTCGTCGGCCCATCTTCTTATCATTACTACTCCACAGTCACCTGTCTGGTCGTCGGCCCATCTTCTTATCATTACTACTCTACCGTCACCTGTCTGGTCCTCGGCCCATCTTCTTATCATTGCTACTCCACCGTCACCTGTCTGGTCCTCGGCCCATCTTCTTATCATTGCTACTGCACTGTCACCTGTCTGGTCCTCGGCCCATCTTCTTATCATTGCTACTACACCGTCACCTGTCTGGTCCTCGGCCCATCTTCTTATCATTGCTACTACACCGTCACCTGTCTGGTCCTCGGCTCATCTTCTTATCATTGCTACTCCACCGTTACCTGTCTGGTCCTCGGCTCATCTTCTTATCATTGCTACTCCACAGTTACCTGTCTGGTCCTCGGCCCATCTTCTTATCCTTGCTACTCCACAGTTACCTGTCTGGTCCTCGGCCCATCTTCTTATCATTGCTACTCCACAGTTACCTGTCTGGTCCTCGGCCCATCTTCTTATCCTTGCTACTCCACAGTTACCTGTCTGGTCCTCGGCCCATCTTCTTATCATTGCTACTCCACTGTCACCTGTCTGGTCCTCGGCCCATCTTCTTATCATTGCTACTCCACAGTTACCTGTCTGGTCCTCGGCCCATCTTCTTATCCTTGCTACTCCACAGTTACCTGTCTGGTCCTCGGCCCATCTTCTTATCATTGCTACTCCACAGTTACCTGTCTGGTCCTCAGCTCATCTTCTTATCCTTGCTACTCCACAGTTACCTGTCTGGTCCTCGGCCCATCTTCTTATCCTTGCTACTCCACAGTTACCTGTCTGGTCCTCGGCCCATCTTCTTATCATTGCTACTCCACCGTCACCTGTCTGGTCCTCAGCTCATCTTCTTATCCTTGCTACTCCACAGTTACCTGTCTGGTCCTCGGCCCATCTTCTTATCATTGCTACTCCACAGTTACCTGTCTGGTCCTCGGCCCATCTTCTTATCCTTGCTACTCCGCAGTTACCTGTCTGGTCCTCGGCCCATCTTCTTATCATTGCTACTCCACAGTCACCTGTCTGGTCCTCGGCCCATCTTCTTATCATTGCTACTCCACCGTCACCTGTCTGGTCCTCAGCTCATCTTCTTATCCTTGCTACTCCACAGTTACCTGTCTGGTCCTCGGCCCATCTTCTTATCATTGCTACTCCACAGTTACCTGTCTGGTCCTCGGCCCATCTTCTTATCCTTGCTACTCCGCAGTTACCTGTCTGGTCCTCGGCCCATCTTCTTATCATTGCTACTCCACAGTCACCTGTCTGGTCTTCGGCCCATCTTCTTATCATTGCTACTCCACTGTCACCTGTCTGGTTCTTGGCCCATCTTCTTATCATTGCTACTTGTGCTGAATACCAGGGTCTCCTCAAGCTGTGCTGGGTGTTTGGGGTCTTATGAGGCCTGGGAAGTCTCAGCGCAAATGCACAGAAGGTCACATTGCCAGAACGTCACAATCTCCGCTATGCAGAATCACTCTGGGCCCTATATGAGCTGGAAGAGATTAATTGATTCAGCACTCGTTGGTGGTGCTAAGAAAATTAGACAAAGCTCAGACGGGTGATGGTGCGGAGCGGCGGAACCAGAGAGGTGAGCGATAAGGTACAAGGTGATAAGGTATGAGGCAATAACGTGTGACGGAATAAGGTGAGTGTAAACATTTTTCTTATTTTTTTAACCTTTTAGTGGTCTTTTATGCTCGAGGAAAATAGTGTCTGCCATTCTACTGAATCCACGTGGAAATGAAATACAAAAAAATTTGGATTTTGGAGAATGCATGTTTTTGGAATATTCGAGTAAATTTCAATTCCACTCGAATATATATTCACTCATCTCTAATGGTCATCTTAGATTTAACTCATCAAGTTGGGATTGTGCAGTTGGTCTTTATAAATATTTTCTCCTCCTGTATAAAGTTGGAAATAACTTTTTCCTTAATATGAGCATGAGGTTGAAAAGTAAATACTGAACATGTGGGAAGAATGCACAGAATTTTGTTTTTTCTAGTAGTAAAATAAATAAGATTAATAATGTTTCCACCAGAGTTTTTCTTTTCATCATGCATGTAATTTTCATCTCATGGATTTTTATGGATATAGGAATGCAACATACATGTAAACAATTTGGTGCGTCGATAGAAACATTGGCCTTGAATGGAGTGCCACTCTGCTCCACTCAGCTTCACTCTGCTCCACTCTGCTTCACTCTGCTCCACTCTGCTTCACTCTGCTCCACTCTGCTTCACTCTGCTCCACTCTGCTCCACTCTGCTTCACTCTGCTCTACTCTGCTTCACTCTGCTTCACTCTGCTCCACTCTGCTTCACTCTGCTCCACTCTGCTCCACTCTGCTTCACTCTGCTTCACTCTGCTCCACTCTGCTCCACTCTGCTTCACTCTGCTCCACTCTGCTTCACTCTGCTTCACTCTGCTCCACTCTGCTTCACTCTGCTCCATCTGCTTCACTCTTGCACCTGAGAATGGAGTCACTCATTATAGTAACTGTAGTAACTGATGGACGTTGGTCACCAATGACCACTGGCTGAAATACACCTTTAACATTATTGAAACGTTCAATGCTCTCATCACATTGGGGGGCAATGCTTATAGGTCTAGTAAGTCCCTCTAAATACTTTGCTCATTATCCTAAAATTTGTCACCATGGTGCACAATTGGAGAGGACAACTTGGTAGTCTAAAATGCTATAAAATACAAACATTGAATATAGGAGTTTGAAACTACATTACTGCTATTGAAACAAAGTTTAAAAAAATAAGATACTTAGCACAGAAAGTGGCCCATTTATGAGAGCCCAACAGCCAATGATAGGGTGTATCTTTTGTTGGGACCATAGTCTAATATGCCTTTCTTCAGGTCTCCACACAGAGATACACCCTGCCTCTGGCTGTTGGGCTCAAACTAAGTTTAAAACATGAGAAAAATGAGATACGTACTGCATAAATTGGCCAATTTATGAGAGCCCAACAGCCAATGACAGGGCATATCTCTTTGTTGGGACCATAACGTAATATGCTTTTATTCAGGTTTCCACTGGCTGTTGGGCTGAAAGTAAATTTAAAAAATGAGATACATAGCGCACAAATTGACCAATTCATAAGTGCCCAACAGTCATATAGAGTCATAATAAGTTAGGGTCCCAACAAAAAGATACACCCTGTCGCTAGCTGATGGGCTCTCATGAATTGGCCAATTTGTGCATTAAGTATTTCATTTTTTAAACTTAGTTTGAGCCCAACATCCAGTGGCAGCACATATCTCTGTGTGGAGACCTGTTATGATCTAGGAACCGTGGACAATCACGAAAAATCCCATTAATCAGGAAAAAACAAAACCACAAGAGTAGTTGGAAACTAAGCTGACCGCAATCTCCTATCTATTGGACAACACTAGATGTAGCAGTGGGATTTTCCTAACACACTTAGACACCTCGTCACTGCCGGAGAAACTAGCTACACCTCAAAGATAGAAATGAGGAATCCTAACTTGCCTCAGAGTAGTCCCCAAAGGAATAGCAAGCCCCCAACATGTAAACGATGGTGGTGTATGAAAACACAATACAGAGATAGAAAATATAGATTAGGAAATGTGAGGCCCGACTTACTAGGTATAACAGGACAGGACAGATAACTGATTGCAGCCAGCAAAAACCCTGCAAAAAAAAACAATAGGAAAAAAGATCTGAGACCACAAGGTCTCTCCCCCACTATATCAGGTACTCTTGTGCCACTTGTAAAGACACTTTCAACTAAACTGCAGATGTAATGGAAAGAAACAAAATAAATAATATTCTAAAGTGCAAATACTCCAAACATGAACAGGGAGCAAGCTCCCTTTTTTGCTTGAGGAACTGCCTTGCTCACAAAAGGAGAAAGACAGATCCTCACATACAAGACACCAAACATAGAACCAAATGGAATAAGCAGAAATACTCTTTAGTGCAAATCCAGTAATTAAGCGCAGAAACAGTAAACTTATCTGGAGTAGATTCGGGCACCGAATAAATGGAGAAACAGAAGGAATAACTCCCAGCCATCTTCAGAAGCAGGCAAGAAACATTTATCACTGGCGGCCGCCAAGCACAAAATGCTCTCCTAAATTCACTAGGCTGATCGGCAATAGGATTTCCTGGATTCCCAATTAATTCCATCACCTGTTTGAATCACAGATTCAGACTCAGCTTCATTACCATTCCTGGCCACCAAAGGTAGCTCCACACCAGCACCCACTTGGATGACATTCACAACAGAGACCTGAATAAAGGCATATTAGGTTATGGTCCCAAAAAAGAGATACACCCTGTCGCTGGCTGTTGGGCTTTCATAAATTGACCAGTTTGTGTGCTAAGTGTCTTATTTTTTAAACTTTGTTTCAATATCAATAATGCAGTTCTTCCAAATTCCTATATTCAATGTTTGCATGATTTAGCATTTCAAAGTGATGCTGTATTTGTTTAGTAAAGTGCCGAGCTAACCCATGACCTCAGCCCAATATGTCCGTCTCCTTTAGATGGCAGTGTACATAACTTGCTATAAGCTTCAGATTAACATTGTAGCATCTCTTTAATCTTCTATGAAACCAGCCAAATAATTTATACAGAGCCAAGCTTTAAGCTGCTGTATATACAACACTTCGAGTTCCCCTGTCTTTTTCTTTGGATTCTGCTGGGAATACACAGTGACAGTTCCTTAATAATATTACGGTAATGACAGCCTGATTAACATCGGAAGCTCAATGATCTGTAATAATCGTTGCGATAATGCCCCGGCAAAACGTATGGACGAGATGGCAACGTCTTCAGATGTCTTTAAATGAGTATGCTATACAAATGAAGGCAAAAGAAAACAAAGCGGAGAGTAATTACGCATTTGCATGTCGTTTCAGAGAAAATTACAGAGAATATTTAAGTTGAACTTCAATAAGTGAAACAGTCAATCAGTTATGAGAATGTATTGTAGATGGAGCGCTCTGTACAGGCACAAGTGTGGAAGTGTGAGTACATCAATTAGAAGGTAATGGATTATAATTGTGGCGCAGCTCTCGTTGGCTGATGAATAAGTGAGCGAAATAGAAAAGAGCTTTGCTTTGAGTATAACGGGATGATGAAGTACAGATATTGTAGTCATCCTCTGAGTGTACGCGGATACAGCAGGATGCCTACGCAATTTCCATAGAGACACGCCTATTCACATTGAATGGATACAGATGCTATACACAGTTATTGTAGCAGGATATCACGCTGGTGTTTGATACAACTTTATAGATGAACTATTACTGATAATGGCTCTCCTTAATGTCTTCTCTATCTCTGTTCCATAATCCTTCTTTCCAACTTTACATACTACTTCACTTCCTTCTTTCAGTCTTTTATGCCTTGCCACTCCCTTGTTCTCTTAATGTCACCATTGCTTCTTCTCTTTCTCTGGATCCCTTACCTTCTTTATAAGTTTCCCTCCCTTATCTCATACTTCATATCTACTTTTTCCTCCCTCTTTCCTTTCCTCCCTCATTCTCTTCTTTCTTTACCTTTATCCCTTTCTTTTTCCCTTTTTCCCTCCCTCATCTCATACTTCCTATCTACCTGCCTTTCTTCCTCGCTCTTTCCTTTCTTCACTCACTCTCTTCTTCCTTAACTGTACGCCTTTCTTTTTCCCTCCCTCATCCCATACTTCCTATCTCCCTTCCTTTCTACTTCCTTTATTATCTACATTCCTTTCTTCCTCCCTCTTTCCTTTTCTTTCCTCCCTCACTCTCTTCTTTTTTTCCCTTTATCCCTTTCTTTTTCCCTTTTCCCTCCCTCATCCCATACTTCCTTTCTACCTGCCTTTCTGCCTCCCTATTTCCTTTCCTTTCCTTGCTCACTCTCTTCTTTCCTTACCTTTATCCCTTTATTTTTCATTTTTTTCCCTCCCTCATCTCATACTTCTTATCTACCTGCCTTTCTTCCACCCACTTTCCTTTCCTTACTCTCTTCTTTTCTTGCCTTTATCCCTTTCTTTTTCCCTTTTCCCTCCCTCATCCCATACTTCTATCTACCTGCCCCCTCTCTTCTTTCCTTACCTTTCCCCCTTCTTCCTCTCTTTTTCCCTCCCTCATCTCATCCTTCCTAACTCTCTTCCTTTCTACTTCCTTTCTTATCTACCTTCCTTTCTTCCTCTCTCTTTCCTTTCCTTCTTATTTCAGTCTCTTCCTTCCTTACCTTCCTCTCTTTTCCCCTCCCTCATCCCATACTTCCTATCTACCTGCCTTTCTTTCCTCCCTTACTTCTTTCTTTACCTTTATCCCTTTATTTTTTCCCTTTTTCCCTCCCTCATCCCATACTTCCTATCTACCTGCCTTTCTTCCTCCCTCTTTCCTTTTTCTTTCCTCCCTCACTTCTTTCTTTACCTTTTATCCCTTTCTTTTTCCCTTTTTCCTCCCTCATCCCATACTTCCTATCTACCTGCCTTTTTTCCTCCCTCTTTCCATTCCTCCCTCACTCTCTTCTTTCCTTACTAGTACCCCTTTCTTTTTCCCTTTTTCCAGCCCTCATCTCATACGTTCTATTCACCTGCCTTTCTACTTCCTTTATTATCTACCTTCCTTTCTTCCTCCCTCTTTCCTTTTCTTTCCTCTCGCACTCTCTTCTTTCTTTACCTTTGTCCCTTTCTTTTTCCCTTTTTCCTCCCTCATCCCTTACTTCCTTTCTACTTCCTTTCATATCTGCCTGCCTTTCTTCCTCCCTCTTTCCTTTTTCTTTCCTCCCTCACTTCTTTCTTTACCTTTATCCCTTTCTTTTTCCCTTTTTCCTCCCTCATCCCATACTTCCTATCTACCTGCCTTTCTTCCTCCCTCTTTCCTTTTCTTTCCTCCCTCACTTTCTTCTTTCTTTACCTTTATCCCTCTCTTTTTCCATTTTTCCCTCCCTCATCCCATACTTCCTATCTACCTGGCTTTCTTCCTCCCTCTTTCCTTTCCTCCCTCACTTTCCTCTTTCTTTACCTTTATCTCTTTATTTTTCCCCTTTTCCTCCCTCATCCCTTACTTCCTATCTACCTGCCTTTTTTTCCACCCTCTTTCCTTTCCTCCCTCTCTTCTTTCCTTACCTTCCTCCCTCCTCCCTGCCCTTTCTTCCTTTCTTATTTCCTTACTATCTCCTTTCATTCTTTCCTCATGTTTAAAACTTTATTATATATAATAAAATAAAAAACAATCAATAAATAAATAAACATAAATAATCTAATGATAAATAAATGAACTGTATAAAACTGTATCTATTGGGGTAAATGTCAGTGATAAATGCTAGTGTCGTCATATAAGACATGTACAATATATATATTACTGTAAATGTGGTGTGGTAAGGACTCGGAGACTGCTGCCACCATGATAAAAATAATAATCTGAAATGCAGTTTCCACCCCAGAGGGGACCGAGCACATAATTGCTGCATTTTATTAGGAGTAGGTAGATTATTCGAGGGTCCGCCGGTGTTTAGTGGAGGGGCTGCACGCCTCTAATGCATTCTTCATAGCGGTCACAGTGTAATGAGAATTGTTTGAGTTGCACCGGGCTATTGATGGCGGCTTCATGTTTCACTGTACCTGTTCGTTCCGCTTGTGTGGCTCTCCCTATAACCGCTATCCTGTGCACATTAACAGTGTGCGCTTTATTACTGAAATCCTTCATGATTGCTCCGGATCAAGCATATTGGCATGTTAGATACTCAGGTAATAGATATTGCAGCTTGCAAACAGGATATTGTGTCAGAAATGCCGTTGGCCATAACATTCATTACCCTCGATCTGAGACCAATCCATTTGTTTCCTTAGCGTACGATGTCCTTGAGGAAGTCATAGCCATTCATCGAAACCTTGTGCACCTCGCTGCCATTGCTATTAACGTTTCGCTGAAGGTTTGGTTTGGGCTCATTTTGAAAGGAATTATAATTCTGTAATATACTCTTGGAAGGTTGGGCATCATTACCCTGCGGGGACCTCCTGGAGACCCGCGTGTAAATCCAATTCATCACTGATGCTCGGCCGGTCTCGCTGTTGAGCCGCCTGACACCCGTATTCTCATAGCACGTAAGGTGCAGTAATGGGGAGTTTAATATCTAAAAGTTTTACAAGACTTGGAGACTTTACTATTTATTTATGTATTCCAGAAACAGCGCCACTCTTTTTTCCAGGCTGGATCTGGTATTGCAATTTAGCCCCATTCAAATCCACTTTTTAACAATATATTACATGTTCTGCAACGTATATTTATTGTGGTCAAAGGACTTCTGTCAAAGTATTCCACCTTCCACCATAAAGCCATAGACCTACATTTATAAAGTTCTACCCACGACTGTTATCTGTTTTGACTGTCACAAGGTGACGCTAGACACTACTTTTATGCAGTAAAAGGAGCGGTAGTCACGCAGAGATGAGGTCCAGATACAAGCCGAAGGTTAAGGTTCCAGAAGAGTACGTACAAAATACAGGGAGCAGGCGGGGACGTGGTCAGGAGGAAGTCCGAGGTCAGAAGTCGGGAAGTTACAACAAAAACAGGGGAGGACAAGCAGAGACGGGTAAACAGCAGTCCGGAGTAGAGAGGCCAAGGTCTGAACACTGAACACCATGGGAGGCAACAGCACAACTGTAACCAGGAAGTACAACTGGCGGCGTCCTGAGCTAATACACAGAGCAATCACCGGGAACGAGAAGCATCTGCGAGAACACCTATCAGGACCAGCGTGAAACCCAGTGCTGTGAAACAACCCGCAGAGCATTTATCCTGCAAAATGCTCTGCACCATAGGCAACATATACCGGCTCTACAGAAGAACATGGCAGAACAATACAAAATGTTGTCCACAAAGGAATTGTGACCTTATCATTGTGAGAATTGTACTGTATATGGATTTATACAGCTCCCACGGAAATATCTCATACATGTGTATTCACTCATCTCTTGAGCTCCCCCTAGTGGTGACTGCATACAGTAAAAAAAAAAATCACTATGCAGGGATTTGGAGCTTTATGTTGGAAAAAAAGAGTTCAACATAAATTAGTGTACAGATGGAGTCTGTTTTCCCCATCTTCTAGATCAATAGAAAGATGAGCTTTGCAAAATAGAAACAATGCATTAGTGATACTCTGCCAGGAGATGTTTATATGTCATAAAACGATTATCATTTCCAGGAAAATTGTGCACTCCACCCTCAAAGGAATCAGTCCATTAGACAAGAAAAGAGAAAAAAAAGTTGAGGGCTACAGTTAGGTCCAGAAATATTTGGACAGTGACACAAGTTTTGCTATTTTAGCTGTTTACAAAAACATGTTCAGAAATACAATTATATATATAATATGGGCTGAAAGTGCACACTCCCAGCTGCAATATGAGAGTTTTCACATCCAAATCGGAGAAAGGGTTTAGGAATCATAGCTCTGTAATGCATAGCCTCCTCTTTTTCAAGGGACCAAAAGTAATTGGACAAGGGACTCTAAGGGCTGCAATTAACTCTGAAGGCGTCTCCCTCATTAACCTGTAATCAATGAAGTAGCTAAAAGGTCTGGGGTTGATTACAGGTGTGTGGTTTTGCATTTGGAAGCTGTTGCTATGACCAGACAACATGCGGTCTAAGGAACTCTCAATTGAGGTGAAGCAGAACATCCTGAGGCTGAAAAAAAAGAAAAAATCCATCAGAGAGATAGCAGACATGCTTGGAGTAGCAAAATTAACAGTCGGGTACATTCTGAGAAAAAAGGAATTGACTGGTGAGCTTGGGAACTCAAAAAGGCCTGGGTGTCCACGGAAGACAACAGTGGTGGATGATCGCCGCATACTTTCTTTGGTGAAGAAGAACCCGTTCACAACATCAACTGAAGTCCAGAACACTGTCAGTGAAGTAGGTGTATCTGTCTCTAAGTCAACAGTAAAGAGAAGACTCCATGAAAGTAAATACAAAGGGTTCACATCTAGATGCAAACCATTCATCAATTCCAAAAATAGACAGGCCAGAGTTAAATTTGCTGAAAAACACCTCATGAAGCCAGCTCAGTTCTGGAAAAGTATTCTATGGACAGATGAGACCAAGATCAACCTGTACCAGAATGATGGGAAGAAAAAAGTGTGGAGAAGAAAGGGAACGGCACATGATCCAAGGCACACCACATCCTCTGTAAAACATGGTGGAGGCAACGTGATTGCATGGGCATGCATGGCTTTCAATGGCACTGGGTCACTTGTGTTTATTGATGACATAACAGCAGACAAGAGTAGCTGGATGAATTCTGAAGTGTACCGGGATATACTTTCAGCCCAGATTCAGCCAAATGCCGCAAAGTTGATCGGACGGCGCTTCATAGTACAGATGGACAATGACCCCAAGCATACAGCCAAAGCTACCCAGGAGTTCATGAGTGCAAAAAAATGGAACATTCTGCAATAGCCAAGTCAATCACCAGATCTTAACCCAATTGAGCATGCATTTCACTTGCTGAAATCCAGCCTTAAGACAGAAAGACCCACAAACAAGCAAGACCTGAAGGCTGCGGCTGTAAAGGCCTGGCAAAGCATTAAGAAGGAGGAAACCCAGCGTTTGGTGATGTCCATGTGTTCCAGACTTAAGGCAGTGATTGCCTCCAAAGGATTCGCAACAAAATATTGAAAATAAAAATATTTTGTTTGGGTTTGGTTTATTTGTCCAATTACTTTTGACCTCCTAAAATGTGGAGTGTTTGTAAAGAAATGTGACAATTCCTACAATTTCTATCAGATATTTTTGTTCAAACCTTCAAATTAAACGTTACAATCTGCACTTGAATTCTGTTGTAGAGGTTTCATTTCACATCCAATGTGGTGGCATGCAGAGCCCAACTCGCCAAAATTGTGTCACTGTCCAAATATTTCTGGACCTAACTGTATATGGAAGCGTACACACACACACACACACACACACACACATACATAGACACACACTGAACAAAAATGTAAACCCAACAGTTGTTTTTGCTCCCATTTCTGATGAGCTGAGCTCAAAGATCTAAAGGCCCCGTTACACGAGACGATATATTGGGCGATCTCATGAGCGACGTGACACGCCCAGATCGTAGTAACAATTTGGCAAGATCCCACATAGGTCGTTTATTAGCGGTCACACATAACGATCTCACAAGCGATGCAAAAATCGTTCTGCGATATATTGTTTGACCAAGGCGGTCGTGTGCATGTTGTTCGTCGTTTGGAAGGTGTCAAACGTAGCAATATGTCGGCTGAATTCCAAACGACGAACAATATTTTGAAAATGAACGACGTGTCAACGATCCACGATTTTCATCCATCATTCAGAGTCACTCATAGGTGTCACACGCAACGACATCGCTAACGATGCTGGATGTGCGTCACGGAATCTGTGACCCCGACGACATATTGTCCGATATATGTTCTCGTGTAACGGGCCTTTTCTCTAAAATATTGTTCACAAATTTGTGTAAATCTGTGTTAGTGATCACTTCTCCTCTGCGGAGATAGTCCATCCACCTCCCAGGTGTGACATATCAAGATGATTATTAGACAGTATGATTATTGCACAGGTGCGCCTTAGGCTGGCCAGCATGATTATATCACAGGTGTGCCTTAGGCTGGCCTGTATGATTATTGCACAGGTGTGCTTTAGGCTGGCCAGCTTGATTATTGCACAGGTGTGCCTTAGGCTGGCCAGCATGATTATTTCACAGGTGTGCCTTAGGCTGGCCTGTATAATTATTGCACAGGTGTGCTTTAGGCTGGCCAGCTTGATTATTGCACAGGTGTGCCTTAGGCTGGCCAGCATGATTATATCACAGGTGTGCCTTAGGCTGGCCTGTATGATTATTGCACAGGTGTGCTTTAAGCTGGCCAGCTTGATTATTGCACAGGCGTGACTTAGACTAGCCACAATAGAAAGTACTACTCTACTCTAAAATGTAAATATTTGCAGTGCTGGGCAGTCAGTATCTGGTGTGACCACCATTTGCCTCATGCAGTGCTACACATCTCCTTGGCACAAAGTTGATCAGGTTGGTGATTGTGGCTGTGGATTGCAGGTCTTCTCCTCTTCAATGGCTGCAAAGTTGCTGTATATTGGCAGGACCATGAGCATGCTGTTGTATATGCCGATCCAGAGCCCCAAACCTTATCAATTGGTGACATGTCTATTGAATATGTTTACCAGGCAAAAAGTGGGATGTTTTCAGCTTCTGGGAATTGTGCACAGATCCTTGCACCATGGCTCCGTCAGCTACAACACAAAGCGATAGTTGTGGGTTAATGGCACTACAATGAATCTCAGGATCTCGTCACTGTGTCTCTGTGTAGTCAAAATGGCATAAAAAAGGAATCTGTGTTTATTATCCATAAAATATGCCTGCCCATAGCCCAACCCCATCGCCACCATGGGCCACTCCATTCCCAATGTTGACCTCAGCAAACCACTCACCACACCATGCTGAACATGTCTGCCATCTGCCCTGTATGGTGAAAACCAGGATTCATCTGTGAAGAGAAACTTCTCCAATGTGCCAGACGCCATCCAATGTGAGCAACTGCCGACTGAAGTCGGTTATGAGGATGACGTGCACTCACCCCCGATGAGGAGGACGAGCAGCAGAGGAGCTTCCCTGAGACGGTTTCTGACAGTTTATGCAGAAATTCTTTGGTTTTGCACCGATTGTTGCAGCCACTGTCCGGGTGGCCGGTCTCAGGCCATCTTGGAAGTGAAGATGCTGGATGTGGAAGTCCTGGGCCGGTGTGGTTACACGTGGTCTGCGAGAGTGAGGCCAGTGGATGTTCTGCCAAATTCTCTGAAACGCCTTTGGAGACGACTGATGGTAGAGACATGAACAATCAATTCATGAGCAACAGCTCCGGTGGACATTCCTGCAGTCAAAAGCCAACTGCACGCTCCCTCAAAACGTATGATATCTGTGGCATTGTGCTGTGTGATAAAACTGCACATTTTAGGGTGGAGTTTTATTGTGGCCAGCCTAAGGCACACCTGTGCAATAATCATGCTGTCTAATCAGCATCTCGATATGCCGCACCTGTGAGGTGGATGGATTATCTCAGCAGAGGAGAATTGTACCACTAACACAGGTGTAGACACATCTGTTAAAATTGACTTAATTGACCCCTAGAGTAAATGTCATAAAAATAAAAAATAATGTAAATGTCAGAGTATTTCAGTTGCCCCGCCCTCCCCTCCTCTCAAAATACATCATAGTTATACTTAAACTGTATAAACATATGTTTAGACCACGGAAAAAAAATAAGCCCTCGTTCAGCTCTTTCAACAGAGAAATAAAGAAAAGTTAGAAACTGACAACCTGAACCTTTTCTTGCCTTTTGGAAAGTTCCAAGTTGTTATTTAGTCACTAAAGCAGGGGTGGGGAACCTTTTTACTGCCGGGGGCCATTTGGAATTTCCTACTAACCTTTGGGGGCCGCACAACATTATCAACCTGAAAAATAACCCTGCTATATTTGGTGAAACGATTAATTAACTCACCCCTATTGTGGTAGCCGGAGCTGCTTCTCTTTGGTGCGATTGTGATGTTCGGTGATATTGATCATCTTGTTTCTCACAGCTGCTTTTCCAGGTTTGTCTCTGTCTGGAGATGCTGGGGGCATACACATCACAGGAGGGGCCAGGGCGCATAAATTACAGGAGACACTGGGAGTACACATCACAGGAGGGGCTGGGGCATATACATCACAGGAGGGGCTGGGGCATATACATCACAGGAGGGGCTGGGGCATATACATCACAGAAGGGGCTGGGGCATATACATCACAGGAGGGGCTGGGGCATATACATCACAGGAGGGGCTGGGGCATATACATCAGTAGGGGGCATGGACTGCCCTGGCGGTGGCACAGACATGACTGGGGACACGCACAGCACTGGGTGGCAGCACACACTGCACTGGGTGGCAGCACGGACTGCACTGGGTGGCAGCACGCACTGCACTGGGTGGCAGCATTAGGGAGACAGACAGGTCTGGGGGAACATAGACATCAATAGGAGAGCACGGACTGGGGAGCATAGAAAGCAGTGGGAGGGTACAGACAGCAGTAGCGAGTTAAGAGCACTGAGGGGTGGCACACAGCACTGGGGAGCATGGACAGCATAAGGGGGGCACAGGCAGCACTCACCGTGGCATGGACAGCACTGGTGGCAGCATGGACAGCATTAGGTGGTGCGGACAGCACTGGTGGGGGGGCATAGACATCACCCAGGGGGTAAAGACAGCACTAGGGGGGGCACGGACAGCAGTGAGGGGTTACACCGCGCTGAGGAGGTACACAGCACTGGGGTGTACACAGCATTAGGGGGTACACACAGCACCTGGGGGTACACAGCACTGGGGGGTACACACTGTACTAGGAGGTACACAGCATGAGGGGGTACACACAGCACGAGGGGGTACACACAGCACGAGGGGGTACACAGCACTAGGGGGTACACAGCATGACTGGTACACACAGCATTAAGGGGTACACACAGCATTAGGGGGTACACACAGCATTAGGGGGTACTCACTGTACTAGGGGGTACTCACTGCACTAGGGGGTACACACTGCACTAGGGGGTACACACTGCACTAGGGGGTACATAGCACGAGGGGGTACATACAGCACGAGGGGGTACACACAGCATTGGGGGGTACATACAGCACTGGGGGGTACACACTGTACTAGGAGGTACACAGCATGAGGGGGTACACACAGCATGAGGGGGTACACACAGCACAAGGGGGTACACACAGCATGAGGGGGTACACACAGCACGAGGGGGTACACAGCACGAGGGGGTACACACAGCATTAAGGGGTACACACAGCATTAAGGGGTACACACAGCATTAGGGGATACTCACTGTACTAGGGGGTACTCACTGTACTAGGGGGTACACACTGCACTAGGGGGTACACACTGCACTAGGGGGTACATACAGCACAAGGGGGTACACACAGCATTGGGGGGTACATACAGCACGAGGGGGTACACAGCACGAGGGGGTACACACAGCATTGGGGGGTACATACAGCATTGGGGGGTACACATAGTACGAGGGGGTACACAGCACTGAGCGGGGGGGGGCAGCGATGGGTTGAGTACTCGCAGTGAGGGGGAGGGAGAGTCACACACACACAGCACAGTTTCGGGAGGCTGGTAAACCTGCTGCAGCTCTTCTGTGTGACTTTATCGCAGCGTGCTGCTTACCCGCCCACCAGAGCACACAGGCTGGGGATAAGCCTAGAATGTATGGGCTGCAGTCAGGTCCTGGAAGTCAGGATCTGGAGAGAGCCCGTACATTCTAGCATCTACCCACAGGGCATCAGGCAGTGGGATTTAAAGGGCCGGCAGCCGGGAAAAGCGCGGCTACCACCAAAGCACAATGGTCCCCGGGAATGTGCCCGGGGGCCGCATAAAAAGTCGTCACGGGCCGTATACGGCCCGCGGGCCGGAGGTTCCCCACCCCTGCACTAAAGTATATACTGTATACAGTGCCTACAAATAGTATTCAACCCCCTGCAGATTTAGCAGGTTTACACATTCGGAATTAACTTGGCATTGTGACATTTGGACTGTAGATCAGCCTGGAAGTGTGAAATGCAGCAAAAAAGAATGTTATTTGTTTTTTGTTTTTTTTTTTTAAATGGTGAAAAGTTTATTCAGAGGGTCATTTACTATTCAACCCCTCAAACCACCAGAATTCTGTTTGGTTCCCCTAAAGTATTAAGAAGTATTTCAGGCACAAAGAACAATCAGCTTCACATGTTTGGATTAATTATCTCTTTTTCCAGCCTTTTCTGACTAATTAAGACCCTCCCCAAACTTGTGAACAGCACTCATACTTGGTCAACATTTGAAAGACAAAGGAGCATTCCAAGGCCCATCAGAGACAAGATCGTGGAGGGTCACAAGGCTGGCAAGGGGTACAAAACCCTTTCCAAGGAGTTGGGCCTACCTGTCTCCACTGTTGGGAGCATCATCCGGAAGTGGAAGGCTTATGGAACTACTGTTAGCCTTCCACGGCCTGGACAGCCTTTGAAAGTTTCCACCCGTGCCGAGGCCAGGCTTGTCCGAAGAGTCAAGGCTAACCCAAGGACAACAAGGAAGGAGCTCCGGGAAGATCTCATGGCAGTGGGGACATTGGTTTCAGTCAATACCATAAGTAACGTACTCCACCGCAATGGTCTCCGTTCCAGACGAGCCCGTAAGGTACTTTTACTTTCAAAGCGTCATGTCAAGGCTCGTCTACAGTTTGCTCATGATCACTTGGAGGACTCTGAGACAGACTGGTTCAAGGTTCTCTGGTCTGATGAGACCAAGATCGAGATCTTTGGTGCCAACCACACACGTGACGTTTGGAGACTGGATGGCACTGCATACGACCCCAAGAATACCATCCCTACAGTCAAGCATGGTGGTGGCAGCATCATGCTGTGGGGCTGTTTCTCAGCCAAGGGGCCTGGCCATCTGGTCCGCATCCATGGGAAGATGGATAGCACGGCCTACCTGGAGATTTTGGCCAAGAACCTCCGCTCCTCCATCAAGGATCTTAAGATGGGTCGTCATTTCATCTTCCAACAAGAGAACGACCCAAAGCCCACAGCCAAGAAAACCAAGGCCTGGTTCAAGAGGGAAAAAATCAAGGTGTTGCAGTGGCCTAGTCAGTCTCCTGACCTTAACCCAATTGAAAACTTGTGGAAGGAGCTCAAGATTAAAGTCCACATGAGACACCCAAAGAACCTAGATAACTTGGAGAAGATCTGCATGGAGGAGTGGGCCAAGATAACTCCAGAGACCTGTGCCGGCCTGATCAGGTCTTATAAAAGACGATTATTAGCTGTAATTGCAAACAAGGGTTAATCCACAAAATATTAAACCTAGGGGTTGAATAATAATTGACCCACACTTTTATGTTGAAAATTTATTAAAATTTAACTGAGCAACATAACTTGTTGGTTTGTAAGATTTATGCATCTGTTAATAAATCCTGCTCTTGTTTGAAGTTTGCAGGCTCTAACTTATTTGCATCTTATCAAACCTGCTAAATCTGCAGGGGGTTGAATACTACTTGTAGGCACTGTATATATATATATATATTTCAGTGGCTAGAAAAGAAATTGGAACTTTTCAAAGGGAAAAAAAAAGGTTCGGGTTCTTACTTTCTAACTTTTCTTTATTTTTCTGTTGATGGTTATAGCATACATTTAACCCTCCATCACATACAATAGGCCTGACAGGCACATCTCTTTTACTTTCATTTCTCCTTCCTTACCAGATTGTGAGGAAATCCCCTCCCTCCAGGTAGTCTCCTGTCTCTAGCAACTCTGTGAAACCTCATACCATAGTTGGATTGCAGAGCTTCAGGAGGACAGATATAACTGCGCTAATCTCTCAGGCTCATTGTATGTGAACACGTCACACTCAATTAGGTTGGTATTTTATGTTTTTATTCATCACATGCTCTGCAAGTGTAATTTTTCTGGGGAAACTTCAGGATCTAATTCTGATTGAATATGTGTTTAATAGTACTTAAGGTACCTTAAAATTAAGTTTGTTTCCATAAATTTTCTTTGTAGAGTTTTTTGACAGAGTCGAACTGAGGACTATTAGGCGAAGTTTTGAAATGTTTGTATTTCAGAGTTATTAGTTTTATGTTAAGTAAATGGTTTTCTTTTGCACCTGATTATGTGTAGTCTCTTTTATTACATCCCTATGAAGGTCACTGATCACTTTTAGAGCACTGAAATTGCAAACATTAGATATTATAGGTATTTTTCTAGCCTGCGCCTGACAGTCACATTGTATGTGAACTCGTTAGAACCGATATTGTATGTGACGGAGGGTTAACTATACGTTTGGTATCTCCATAATTGTAATGAGATAATGGATTATTTTGTCAGGTTACTTTTACTGTTCCAAAAATGCAATGAAAAATAAAAATCAATAGTGTTCCTGTTTTTCTCGAAAGAAAACAAATAATATTTAAATTTACCTGAAAAAAACAGATTGAATTAAGAAAATAAATAAATAAAAAAAACCTTATACGGATATATTAAAGGAAGAATAAAAAAGTTTGGCTCTTGGAAGAAAGAAGAAAAACAAAAGCTCAAAAATTGAGAATTGAGTTGTCGAGAAAGGGGTATTAGGCGTCGTATCTTTTGGAAGGGCAAAGATTTATTTCATAGCGATATAAATAAATATTATTATTAATAATAATAATAATAATAATAATAATGACACCTTTGCCTGGCAAAGATCCAAGCGTCTCATGGTAGATGGGGATCCCACTATTATTGGTGGCTGCAAGTTGGACTTTTGGGTTAAATGTTAAATAGGAGTCCCCCTTCAATACATATTCAATTATTTAATTAAATCGTATTAGTCTATGCTCCTTTAATTAAAAAAAAGTTATTTTAGCAATCCAGAAAAAAGGTTGCACAGATCTATAGTAGTTTTACTTTGGCCTTGATTTGCTTCTTGGCTAGTGGCCCAGGCATCTTGTACATACTGTAGGTGAAATGAGTCGTAATGCACACAGCATTTAAATGTAATTACATCGGAAGATTAACAGTAAATTTAGATAAAATGATATTATAATGAAAGTAAAGGAACCCATTAGGTAACATCGAATGCAACATAATGAACTGATACTCAGGCAGTCGCGCAGAGAACTGGATGCTCTAACCCGCGAGTCCCAGCATGACCGGCCGGCCGGAGGGCACTTGTTGGAGCTTGTACTAATATATCTACCTCCTCTGTGATAAATCCTCTGTAACGGACGATAGACAAGAACTTCAGGTGGGAATTGTAGGCGCCATACAGTAATAGATTCATTTACATACATGAATGAGCTTAGCAGGGGGAAATATTCATCTGCACAAACACGTGCTCACATTGACTCTTCAACGAATGCAGCCAAAGAGTAAAAAATACAGAGAATTGTCAGATCTCTAACTGTAAATAAAAATGTTCAAAATAGATTTGAGTAAAGGCCACTTTACACGCTGCGATCTTGCTAGCGAGCGTACCCGCCCCCGTCAGTTGTGCGTCATGGGCAAATCGCTGCCTGTGGCGCACAGCATCGCTCGGACCCGTTACATGGACTTACCTGCCTAGCGACGGCGCTGTGACCGGCAAACTGCCTCATTTCTAAGGGGGCGGTTTGTTCGGTGTCACAACGACTTCACTAAGCAGCCGACCAATCAAAGCGGAGGGGCGGAGATGAGCGGGACGAACATCACCCACCTCCTTCCTTCCTCATTGCCGGCGGCCGCTGGTAAGGTGAGGTTCCTCATTCCCGAGGTGTCACACATAGCGATGTGTGCTGCCACGGGAACAACGAACAACCTGCGTCCTGCAACAGCAACAATATTTGGGAATGGAGAAGCATGTCAACCAGCAACGATAAGGCGAGTATTTTTGCCAGTCGCTCGTACGTTTCACACGCAACGACATCGCTAACAAGGCCGGATGTGCGTCGCGAATTCCATGACCCCAACAACATCGCATTAGCGATGTTGTTGCATGTAAAGCGGCCTTAAGAATCTAAATTTGTAAATGTTCATTTTGTCAAATTTTGTAAAAATTCAGAATTAAAACAATAGAAATCCCGAATGGAATATGATTAATATTGTTAATATAAGGGTGTGAGCTTTTTTTTTTTTTCATCTAGAATTCCTATAAGAGAAAAAAATGAAAATAGTTTAAAAATACCCTTCTGATTAGTGTATGCAGCTCCTATCCAGGCTCCGTAAATTCCAGACTGACAAGATTAGTTTGCACTTGTACTTGAAAAAAATATTTATAAATGTAAAACACATTTTTTAAAAAACATTCTTGTAAATGTGCTGGTGACATGGTGCCTCATTTCTGTTTAATTTTATGTTCACTGTCTGTAGTGTAATACATCGCTAACCAAAGAGATGATAAATATGATGACGAGAGGTGGGGTTGATGGCTTTTCGAAAAAATATGTTTCTTCACTGAATCACCCTGGAGGAGCTATCCTTTTCTACATATGTTGTTGCCACTATTCCAAGAGGATCCCATGGTTGGACATGCTTCTCCGGTTACCATTAGTAATATTTCCACTAATGAAGGTGCTGTGAGTAACCTCTATTGATATAAGAGAGGTGGGGCTGGTCTTTGTCTCCCTCCTTGAAGCGAGGATGGTTCTTTGTTCTTCTGCATGAAGAGAAGATGGGTTCTTGACCTTCTATAGGAAGAGGAGATAGATCTATGTCTCTATACATGGTGTGGGCTAAATCTCTGTTTCGCTAAAGGAACATGTGGCAACTCTTTATCTCTCTACAAGATGTAGGGTCGAGTCTTTGTCTCTCTTCAAGATGTAGGGTTGGGTTTTTATCTCTCTACAAGATGTAGGGTCGAGTCTTTGTCTCTCTTCAAGATGTAGGGTTGGGTCTATATCTCTCTACAAGATGCAGGTTTGGGTATTTGTCTCCCTACAAGATGTAGGGTCGGGTTTTGGTCTCTCTGCATCATGTAGGGTAGGGTCTTTGTCTCTCTACAAGATGTAGGGTCAGGTCATCATTATATCTCTACAAGATGTAGGGTAGGGTCATGGTCTCTCTACATGAAGTAGGGTCAGGTCTTTGACCCTTTACAAGATGTAGGGTTGGTTCTTGGTCCTCTGCATAATGTAGGTTCGGGTCTTTGTCTCTCTTCAAGATGTAGGGTCTGGTCTTTGTCTCTCTACAAGATGCAGGGATGGGTCCTGGTCTCTCTACAAAATGTAGGGTCGCATCTTTGTCTCTTTATGAAATGTAGGGTCTGGTCTTTGCCTCTACAAAATGTTGGGTCGGGTCTTTGTCTCTCTACAAAATGTAAGTTTGGGTCTTTGTGTCTCTACAAGATATAGAGCTGGGTTTTTGTTTTTCTACAAGATATAGGGTTGGGTCTTTGACTCTTTACAAGATGTGTGGGTGGGTATTTGTTTGTTCAAGATGTAGTGTTGTATTTGTGTTTGTACAAAATATAGAATTCAAATTTTGTCTCTCCACAAAATGTAGGGTCGGATCCTTGTTGCTCTACAAAATGTAGGATTAAGTCCTTGTAGCTCTTCTAAATGTAGGGTCGGGTCTGTTACGGTTGCTGCGAGCACTGGAGACTAAGTCCAGATTTCTTGCTACTGCACATGTGCGAGCGCTGGAGACTAAGTCCAGATTTCTTGCTACTGCACATGTGCGAGCGCCGGAGACTAAGTCCTATCTTGGAGCCATTGCACATGTGCGGGTGACATCATCGCTGACACGAGGTCACATGTCTCTGACACCTTCTATGCCGATTGGTCGCTGGTCATGTGCTTGTGATGCCTTACTCGGTGATAGGCCAGCATGACGTCACTCCTGTCGTTCTGGCAGCGGATTGGCTCTGGTGTCCTCCATCTTGGATGAGGCACAGAGTCTATATAAGACCCTGACACACGCCGCATGGCGCTCAGTCCTCTTGGTTCATGCATAAGAGTAGACGCTCTGTGCGCGTTCCTCTAGACATTCCTCTGTCTATGCTAGGTGAGCGCTACCGGCAGGGTAGCGTTCTTATACCTTACAGCTTCGGCTGCTGTCCGTATCCTTACCTCTTAGGGGAGCGGACATAGGCAGGTGCCTGAGGCACATGGTCTGGCTGGGCCTTGTGGTTCGACTCGTAGGTGGACGTTGCCGCTAGGGTAACGTTCCTTATACTGCGTCTGGCAGTTGTTCGTATCCTCGCACACTAGGGGAGCGAACAGAGGTAGGAGCTTTGTGCGGCTTACGCTGCTGTTCGTCTCTTTTGCACCACTAGAAGAGCGGACCTAGGCAGGTGCCATATCTAGTGGTTCGTGTCCTCGCACACTAGTGGAGCGAACGCAGGTAGGAGCTTTGTGCGGCTTACGCTGCTGTTCGTCTCTTTTGCACCACTAGAAGAGCGGACCTAGGTAGGTGCCATTTCGCACACATTGCCTTTGTCTCTGTGATTATTAACAGAGATCATTCCACACACCCTCCAAGTAAGGGAGGAATTGCTTTACTTACTTATTATATCCTTCTGTGAGTTAACAGAGGTATTACACTCTGCCATAGTCTGCAGCAGAGTCTTTGCACGGTGGACCCTGACTGTCTGATACTCCTTTAGGTTATCAGACAGCCCCCCGTAACATTAGGACTGAGCCAAGGGTCTGGCAGTTATGGCAGAATATCAGCAGTTACACCGTTACATACAAGTACTTGAGTCACGGCTCAAGAGTATAGAGGATAAACCTCAGACCATGGTGACATCTGCACATGATCCTCGACTTGCTCTGCCAAACAGATATTCTGGCGATGCCAGATCATGTCGTGGTTTCATTAGTCAGTGTCAGATACACCTAGAAGTCAACTCTTCTCGCTTCTCTACGGAGAGGTCCAGAGTAGGCTTTATCATCTCCTTACTTCAGGACAAAGCCTTAGAATGGGCGACTCCCCTATGGGAGCGCTCTGATGTGGTTACTCTGAGACATCAAGACTTTCTTGATGCTCTTAAGGCGGTATTCATGGGTCCGCAGGTTACCCATGATGCGGCCCTGAGACTGTTAGATCTATCTCAGGGTTCGTTATCCACTAGTTCTTATGCCATTGCTTTTAGAACTCTGGTGGCAGAACTAGATTGGCCAGAGAAGGTGTTGATTCCTATCTTCTGGAGAGGGTTGGCAGGCTATGTCAAGGATGCTCTTGCTACTCGTGAGGTCCCTGCTTCTCTGGAGGACTTGATCACAGTAGCAACGAGGATCGATGTACGCCATAAGGAACGTAGACTCGAGGTCTCTTCCTCACGCCCTAAGCATCGGGCTATTCCAGTTGTTGAGGGTCCACTACCATCTTCCTCAGCATCTGAAACATCTCCCACTCCTATGGAGTTAGGTCATACGTCTTCCAGACTACGCAAGTCTGGTCCTCCTATATGTTACGTATGTAGTCAGGCTGGGCACTATGCCAACAAGTGTCCTAGTCGTCAGGGAAACTCCCTGGCCTAGTAACCATTAGAGGGGGGTTACTAGAGACGTCTTCTGCACCCTCTAAGTGTTGTATCCCAGGTCAGCTCTCGTTATCTGAGAATACATGGCCTATTATGGCTTTTGTGGATTCCGGAGCTGACGGGACTTTTGTGTCCTCAGGATTTGTAAAGGGACACAATATTCCCTCTATCATGTTAGAGGCGCCTATTCCTGTCCGTGTTGTTAATGGAACTATGTTGTCTGACTCCATTACATTGAGGACAGTTCCCTTGCGCCTTTCCCTGTCTCAGGGTCACATAGAGGAGATTTCTTTTCTTGTTTTGCCTGAGGGTATAGACGACATCCTTCTGGGTCTCCCATGGCTTCGGACTCATGCTCCTCACATTGACTGGGAGTCTGACAGCATTATTAGTTGGGGTTCGAAATGTCAGTCCCGATGTCTTCCCTTACCACCTAAGGTCATTGCGGTTGCATCTACTGATCTCTCTCCCATACCTACACCCTATCTGGATTTCGCTGACGTGTTCTCCAAACAGGGTGCTGAGGTTCTTCCACCCCATAGGCCGTATGACTGTGCCATAGACCTTATCCCAGGTTCGGTTCCACCTAAAGGCAGGGTTTACCCCCTGTCGATACCTGAGTCGGAGGCCATGTCGACCTATATAAGAGAGAGTTTAGAGAAGGGGTTCATTCGTAAGTCTGTCTCTCCCACGGGAGCTGGGTTTTTCTTTGTTCGGAAGAAAGAGGGTGATTTGCATCCCTGCATAGATTACAGGGGTCTCAACGCAATCACAATAAAGAACAAATACCCATTACCTTTAATTTCGGAGCTCTTTGACAGATTGAGAGGAGCTCAAGTTTTTACAAAGTTGGATCTGCGGGGTGCGTATAACTTGGTACGAATTCGAAAGGGTGACGAATGGAAGACCGCTTTTAACACCCGAGACGGTCACTATGAATACCTCGTCATGCCTTTTGGGTTATGTAATGCACCTGCAGTATTTCAGGACTTCGTAAACGATGTGTTCAGGGATTTACTGTTATCCTCAGTAGTGGTGTATCTGGACGACATCCTGATTTTTTCTCCTGATCTGGAGACTCATCGTCAGGATGTCGTTCGTGTCCTTTCCCGTTTAAGGGAGCACTCATTGTTTGCTAAACTCGAGAAATGTGTATTCGAGCAGTCCTCATTGCCTTTTTTGGGTTACATTATCTCACGAGAGGGCCTGGCTATGGATCCTGCGAAGCTCTCTGCTGTCCTGCAATGGTCCGAACCTCATTCCTTGAAGGCGGTGCAACGCTTCTTAGGATTCATAAATTATTACAGGCAGTTCATACCCCATTTTTCTACTTTGGTGGCCCCTTTGGTGGCCTTGACTAAGAAAGGTGCTAATCCCAAAGCCTGGTCTACTGAGACATCTCAGGCTTTTGAGGCAGTAAAAAGACACTTTTCAACTGCTCCCGTTCTTCAAAGACCCGATGAGAGTAAGCCCTTCCTCTTAGAGGTTGATGCCTCTTCAGTGGGTGCTGGTGCGGTCTTGTATCAAAAGAACGGTGCAGGTAGAAAAAGGCCGTGTTTCTTCTTTGCGAAAACCTTTTCACCAGCAGAGAGAAACTATACCATTGGGGATAGGGAACTGCTCGCCTTGAGATTAGCCTTGGAGGAGTGGCGTCACTTGCTGGAAGGAGCGAAACATCCTTTCCAGGTCTATACAGACCATAAGAATCTGACGTACTTACAAACCGCTCAGCGTCTGAATCCTCGCCAAGCCCGCTGGTCCTTGTTTTTCTCCCGCTTTCACTTCTCCATCAACTATCTGTCTGGGAGTAAGAATAACAAGGCAGACGCCCTGTCTCGCTCTATGCTTTCTACCCAGGAGGAGATTGACGAACCTCGTCTTATCCTTCCCTCCAGGGTTTTTCATACGCTCTCCCCTGTGACGTTAGACCAAATCCCACCGGGCAAGACCTTTGTTCCGCCTGATCGACAGAATGATATACTGTCATGGGCCCACACCTCAAAGGTGGGTGGGCATTTTGGTATTAGGCGGACACGAGAGTTACTGGAGAGGTGGTATTGGTGGCCACACTTAGCCAGCCACGTCAAGAGATATGTCGGTTCCTGCTACTCGTGTGCTCGCAACCGTCCATTACGGCAGAGACCGGCTGGACTCTTGCATCCTTTACCAGTGCCAGATAGACCATGGGAGGTGGTAGGCATGGACTTTGTGGGTGATCTTCCATGTTCACAGGGACATAGATTTGTGTGGGTCATTACGGACCATTTCTCCCGGATGGTTCATCTCGTACCGTTATCGAGAATCCCATCTTCCAGGGTACTAGCCAAACTATTCCTCAAGCATGTCTTTAGGCTTCACGGGATGCCAGATAGTATCATTTGTGATAGAGGCCCGCAATTTACTTCCCGTTTCTGGCGAGATCTTTGTAGCCTTCTGCAAATTGAGTTGAATCTCTCTTCGGCATACCATCCGGAGACCAATGGTTTGGTTGAGCGTACCAATCAATCTATGATTATATACCTTCGACACTTTGTTGCTGAGAACCACGATAACTGGTCCTCCCTCCTACCCTGGGCAGAATTTGCCCTTAACAATTCGCTGGCTGAGGCCACTGGGCAGACACCGTTCGTACTCAATAATGGGCAACACCCTAGGGTACCGGTACCGTTTCCCGCTGCTGCACCTCCTCCTCTTGTGGCCGACTGGGCAACTAATGCCAGAGAGGTTTGTGATGGGACTCAAGAGTCGATCCAAGCAGCTAAGGACCGTATGAAGACGGTGTCCGATCGGTTTCGTCGCCCGGCTCCTGTCTTTTCTCCAGGGGACTTTGTGTGGCTCTCTGCAAAACACGTGAGACTTAGAGTGAGCTCTGTCAAATTTGCTCCTCGCTTCCTGGGTCCTTATGAGGTTCTTCGACAGGTAAATCCTGTAGTCTACCAATTGAAGTTACCCGTCCATCTTAAGTTCATGACAAATTCCATGTCTCACTGCTAAAGCCGGCTATTTTACCTCACGCTCGTGAAGTGCACTCTCCTGCCTCTGATTCCTCTCGCTCTAGCTATGAGGTACGAGCCATAGTTGGTTCTAAGATGGTTAGAGGGCGCAGGTTCTTCTTGATAGATTGGGAGGGTTACGGCCCGGAACATCGCTCTTGGGAGCCTGAGGAGGCTGTCCATGCTCCCGACTTAGTTGCCGATTACCTGCGTCGCCGGGAGGGGGGCCCTTGAGGGGGAGGTACTGTTACGGTTGCTGCGAGCACTGGAGACTAAGTCCAGATTTCTTACTACTGCACATGTGCGAGCGCTGGAGACTAAGTCCAGATTTCTTGCTACTGCACATGTGCGAGCGCTGGAGACTAAGTCCAGATTTCTTGCTACTGCACATGTGCGAGCGCCGGAGACTAAGTCCTATCTTGGAGCCATTGCACATGTGCGGGTGACATCATCGCTGACACGAGGTCACATGTCTCTGACACCTTCTATGCCGATTGGTCGCTGGTCATGTGCTTGTGATGCCTTGCTCGGTGATAGGCCAGCATGACGTCACTCCTGTCGTTCTGGCAGCGGATTGGCTCTGGTGTCCTCCATCTTGGATGAGGCACAGAGTCTATATAAGACCCTGACACACGCCGCATGGCGCTCAGTCCTCTTGGTTCATGCATAAGAGTAGACGCTCTGTGCGCGTTCCTCTAGGCATTCCTTTGTCTATGCTAGGTGAGCGCTACCGGCAGGGTAGCGTTCTTATACCTTACAGCTTCGGCTGCTGTCCGTATCCTTACCTCTTAGGGGAGCGGACATAGGCAGGTGCCTGAGGCACATGGTCTGGCTGGGCCTTGTGGTTCGACTCGTAGGTGGACGTTGCCGCTAGGGTAACGTTCCTTATACTGCGTCTGGCAGTTGTTCGTATCCTCGCACACTAGGGGAGCGAACAGAGGTAGGAGCTTTGTGCGGCTTACGCTGCTGTTCGTCTCTTTTGCACCACTAGAAGAGCGGACCTAGGTAGGTGCCATTTCGCACACATTGCCTTTGTCTCTGTGATTATTAACAGAGATCATTCCACACACCCTCCAAGTAAGGGAGGAATTGCTTTACTTACTTATTATATCCTTCTGTGAGTTAACAGAGGTATTGCACTCTGCCATAGTCTGCAGCAGAGTCTTTGCACGGTGGACCCTGACTGTCTGATACTCCTTTAGGTTATCAGACAGCCCCCCGTAACAGGGTCCTTGTTATCGTCATCATGTAAGGTTGGGTCCTTATCTCTCTTCAAAATGTAGGATCGAGTCCTTGTCTCTTTACAAAATGTAGGGTTGGATCTTTGTCTCTTTACACAAAGTAGGGTCACGTATTTGCTTCTCTGCAAGATATAGGGTTGGATCTTAGTCTCCTTACAAGATGTAGGGTCAGGTCTTTGACTCTACAAGATATAGGGTCGGATCTTTGTCTCTCTACAAGATATAGGGTTGGGTCTTTGACTCTTTAGAAGATGTAGGGGTGGGTCATTGTCTGTACAAGATGCAGTTGCAGGTATTTGTCTCTCTACAAAATATAGGGTTGGGTCTTTGTCTCTACAGAATGTCGGGTTGAGTCCTTGTTTCTCTACAAAATGTAGGGTTGGGTATTTGTCTCTACAAAATGTAGGGTTGGGTTTTTGTCTAGATGACATGTTGGGTCTTTACAACATGTAGGGTCGGATCTTTGATTCTATATAAGATATTAGGGTGGGTCTTTGTATAACATGTACAATATGTTTCATGTATTTGTCTTTTGACAAAGTGTAGGGTCAGGTCGTAGTCACTCTAGAAAATGTAGGGTCAGGTCTTAATCGCTCTACAAAATGTGTGAACAGGTGTTTGTCCCAATTGAGGGTGGATCTTATATATATTTGAGAAGTTCGGATGGGACTTAGTGTCTCTGCTCCTAATTTCCGGTTTGATAAATGTCAAACTGTACAATAGAGAAATGAGTTTTCTTTTTCCAGGGAAGTCATTGAACAAAGGAAAAAGAAAAGTGGTTTCAGAAGTGGAAAAAAAAAAAGATTAAGAATGTCCAGCTCTTTTAGTGCTGGCAGACTGCTGATAAAGAAGAATTCACTCATTGAATAGATTGGGACAGTTTCTGGAAATATTAGACCGTTATGTAAAACAAAAAATGGGACTAAGGGCAGTAAGATCACATTTTCCTTTAATTTTTGTATCAAAGGGCAGGTACGCTTTAAGTATAGAATTTTAAGTGTAATAATGTTTTTGTAAGATGTCATAATGAAATGTCCTAAATCCTCAGAACTGTAGAATAGTCCGTATTACCCCAAACCGATGCTCACACACACGGAGGCGCTTCCATCAGGAGAACATAATAATGCATGCGCTATATCTTTGTAATGCTTTTATGTCAAAATTTAATAAAAAAAATGTAGCTTAGAAAAAACAGAAAATAATAAAATGTATATTAATTAGATGTAGCACGCTGTGCTGATTCCATTACCTGCATTAAATTCTAATTTTCTATTGTGACACCGTAATTATCACTGTGATGAGTTGAGATAAAACAGAATGTTATAAAGATGATACTTTATGTAAGTATGAAGACACTATAGTGTAGTCTTGTACTGAGACACACTACATCATATGAGGTATACATATACACTGACAAGCAAAAGGGTAACAATGTTCAGAGCTTGTGACTTTCAGGCTCCATATGTCCCTATCCTCTACAGCTTTGAATGTGAGACGACCTTCATTTTATTGACAATTATCTTGGCTATCTCATACATAAATGTGACTTGCAGCTATTTAGCATATGACTAGTTCTGCAGATTCTTGCTTACTGTTTTGCGCCTAAAAATCTACATTTTAATTTTTATTATTTTGCTAGTATTTTGTAAATGCACCTTTGGTTTTCAGCACGGCCAGAATCCTTCTGGGCTCTTGATCATATTGAAGCGTGTCTCCATCGAAATTTGTTCCCAAGTCTGGGAGTCTGGGAGTGAAGAGTCTCCATGATCTCAATGTTGGTGTTTACTGGTTGGCTCACTCTGGGATCTATAAAGCTTTTTCTTCACCTCTACCCACAAGTTTTTGATTGGTTGAGGTCTGGGGGCTGTGCGGACAATCCAGCTCCTCTACTTCATTGTCATTGACCCATTTCTTCCCCAATCTCGCCGTATGCTTCGGGTCGCTGTCCTGCTGGAACACTATGCCGGCCTTTTCATACCCATAGTACTCAAGTGTATCAAGTAACTCCTCTTGTAGGATACTCACATATAGCTCAGCATTCAGACCACAATCGATCCTGGACAAGTATCCGATGCCTTTGGCTATAAACTCCCCCATATCATCAGGCTTCTTCCACTGAACTTGTCAGTTCCTTCAGTTTCTTGATCCATTTGCCCCTTTGTTCATTGTTTCTTCCAGACCCATTTCCCCCCATCAGAGCCTTCTATTGACGGACAGACTTAACTTCTTATTCTTCACACTGTCATGGCCTCACATGATTCAGTTTGACAATGTTCTTGGCAGAGAGACAACTATCAATGAGCTGGATGATGCTGTTTCTCTTTTCTTGGGAAATCTTCTCTATGGCTGCTCGCTGATTCGAATCAGTGACCTTTCATTTGGGAATCCCTAAAACACACTGAGCTATTAGGGAATGTGAGAACAGGTTGTAATTTGTAGTATAAGGGAAGATATGTGAGAACAGGTTGTAATTTGTAGTATATGGGAAGAAATTTGAGAAACAGTTGTAATTTGTAGTATATGGGAAGAAATATGAGAACAGGTTGTAATTTGTAGTATACGGGAAGAAATGTGAGAACAGGTAGTAATTTGTAGTATATGGGAAGAAATGTGAGAACAGGTTGTAATTTGTAGTATATGGGAAGAAATATGAGAACAGGTTGTAATTTGTAGTATATGGAAAAAAAAGTGAGAACAGCTTGTAGTTTGTAGTATATGGAAAAAAAATGTGAGAACAGGTTGTAATTTGTAGTATACGGGAAGAAATATGAGAACAGGTTGTAATTTGTAGTATATGGGAAGAAATGTGAGAACAGGTTGTAATTTGTAGTATATGGGAAGAAATGTGACAACAGGTTGTAATTTGTAGTATAGGGGAAGAAATGTGAGAACACGTTGTAATTTGTAGTATACGGGAAGAAATGTGAGAACAGGTTGTAATTTGTAGTATATGGGAAAAAATGTGAGAACAGGTTGTAATTTGTAATATATGGGAAGAAATGTGAGAACAGGTTGTAATTTGTAGTATACGGAAAGAAATGTGAGAACAGGTAGTAATTTGCAGTATACGGTAAGAAATGTGAGAACAGGTAGTAATTTGTAGTATACGGGAAGAAATGTGAGAACAGGTTGTAATTTGTAGTATATGGGAAGAAATATGAGAACAGTTTGTAATTTATAGTATTTGGGAAGAAATGTGAGAACAGGTTGTAATTTGTAGTATATGGAAAGAAATGTGAGAACACGTAGTAATTTGTAGTATATGGGAAGAAATATGAGAACAGGTTGTAATTTGTATTATATGGAAAAAAATGTGAGAACAGCTTGTAGTTTGTAGTATATGGAAAAAAAATGTGAGAACAGGTTGTAATTTGTAGTATATGGAAAAAAATGTGAGAACAGCTTGTAATTTGTAGTATATGGGAAAAAATGTGAGAATAGGTTGTGATTTGTAGTAAACAGGAAGAAAAAGAGCAAAACAGTAACAATGCAGTGACCTGACAAGAATCTGCATAACTAATCATATGCTAAATAGCTGAAAGACACATTTATATATGACATAGCCAAGATGATTATCTATAAAATGAAGGTTGTCTCACACCCAAAGCTGTATAGCATGATGAGATATGGAGCCTGAAAGTAAAAAATTCAAAATATTGTTTTGTTACCCTTTACACATCAGTGTATTACATACACATAATTCAACCTGTTGTATATATGACTGCTGGAAGGTAATGTATATGATTCTCATTTACATCTCAGGTAATTACTTTTCTTTGTTGCAAATTTTTATGAGAAATTTAATTTAAGTGTGCAATTATTTTTCCAATGGAGTTTTAAGAGAAATTTTAAAAAAATGAAGAAGAAAACAAGAAAGAACAGTATAAAAAATAAATTAGAAAATGTTCACATAGAACTATTTATACTTGGTAAATCATGCTTAAATTCTTCCAGAAACTCTGAAAAAAACAATTAAATAATATAAAATTGGAAAGTATTTTTTTGCTTTCCCTTTTTTTATGTTTTTGATTTTATAGCGCAATATTTCTGGATCCTGTCCCCATTTCCCCTGTTATTATATAGGTGGTGAATAAAGTAATGTAAATCTGGTCTGCGCCGATCTTGCAGTAATCACAAGAGTTGAGGAAATTGATCAGCAATTAATTTGTTACTAAATTAAGTATTCTGTTGAACCCAAAATGGATTTATTTTACACAATTTTTTTTTAAAAAATGGCAGACGGTTGATGGCCGTTTTGATGGATTCCTTTAGGAGTTGGTAATGGGGTAAAATTAAAAAAAAATAAAATAAAATAATTATTCTTACTTGTCATGGGCACTCACTTGACTCTTTTCTTTGCCTCCACTACAGATGCCCGGTTCTTCACGAGGGTCTTTGGTTCTTCCAGTGATAACAAGAACTCTATCACGGAAGGTGTAAGGAATGAGATGCAAAGGTAGGTCAAGCGATCAAGTTTTTTTTGTTTTTTTTCAACAGCTTATCTTTTTTTTTTTATTATGTTTTGGTGTCTGGCAAGATCCCAGGATATAATACCGTGTTTTTCCAAAAATAAGACCTCCCCCAAAAATAAGCCCTAGCAGGGATTTTCAGCATTTTCGGAACGAGGCTTAAATATAAGCCCTCCCCCAAAAATAAGCCCTAGTCGCGGATCAATAATGAAGTGTCCCTGCAGCTACAAAAGATAAAGATACTGTAGGACACTTCATTATAGACAACAGGCACCCCGTAATAACACTCAACAGACGCTGAGTAGAGTACCTGCAGTGATCGCACACCCACACACACACACACACACACCAGATCTCACACACACAATCAGATCTCACACACACACACACACACACACACACCAGATCTCACACACACAATCAGATCTCACACACACAATCAGATCTCACACACACAATCAGATCTCACACACACACACCAGATCTCACACACGCAATCAGATCTCACACACACAATCAGATCTCACACACAACCATCAGATTGCACACACAATCAGATCGCACATGCAAACATCAAATCACTCACACAACATCAGATTGTACATACAATCAGATCTCACACACATAATCAGATCGCACATGCAAACATCAAATCACATACACAAACATAGGATCGCACACACATCGGATCGCATACATAATCACCACATCCAGCGACACCGATCTCTTCTCGCCGACAGAATCCTGAGAGGCTCTGCGGTGGAGTGCAAGGACCCGCAGAACAGGAACTGTGGCCGGACACATGACTTCCTCCCATCATTCCCTGTGGCCAATTGCGCTGGATGTGATGTGTGCACGCGCGTGTGTTTGCGATCTGCTGTGTGTGTGTGTGCAATCTGCTGTATGTGTGATCGGCTGTGTGTGTGTGCGATCGGCTGTGTGTGTGTGTGCGCAATCGGCTGTGTGTGTGTGTCAGCGTGTCAGTCAGCAGCATCGGAGAACAGCGTGCAGCAATCACCGGAGATCTCAGGAGAACCGGAACTGGTGAGTATGAGTCTCCTGGGAAGTGGGGGGGGGGTCTGCTTTTTTGGGGGGTAAATTTACCCCCCAACTATGTCTCTCCAAGAATAAGACCTCCTCTAAAAATAAGCCCTAGTGCTATTTTTGGGGGGGGCAAAAAATATAAGACAGTGTCTTAATTTTGGAAAACACGGTATATATCTTTGTCAATCAGGGCACTTTTTATTCAGACCAAATTTATTTGGATTGAATGGAATCTGTTTGCCAATTTGAGAAAATCTGCCTGAAAAAATTTTTGGTGAACTTTGACTCATCCATCGTTCAGTTGACCACTGCAGCCAATCAGAAAAAACAAAACTGATGACAATGATTTCCTGTGGTAAAGAATAGATGGTACGGGATCCATTCAAGACTTGTAAGGTTCTGGATCAGAGTTCTCTATTACCATCTAAGACCATGCACATTTAAATAATGTTGTTTTCCTTTGCGCACTTTAGGGTTAACCTCTTCTTTGGTTCTGCAGCAGACTTTTTCAGCTGCCGCCAGTTGCTCATTTTTGGCCTGTATATAATCCCTCTACTTCCTGAAGAGGTTGCTGGTTATTCAACTCAGTTGGAGCTAGCCCAGGAGCAGAGAGGACGTGTCTGTTGCTCTCTTTTGTATTTGTATTTTGTCCTTTCTACTACCTCATATTCTTTGTACCCTTATTCGTGCACCTTTGGTTATTCCCTGGTGCAGGTTTTAGGTGTGTGTGCATTTGGGTTTACCCATGTGTTGTTTTGTGTTGATGGGTTTTTGGGATCTCTGTCCCGGTCAGTCTACTGGGTGGGGGGGACTTAGTCATCAGGGCCAGGATAGGAGACAGGACCACGATGGAGGCTCGACCCTTACTACCTTCAAGTCTACCATCCGGATAAGGAACAGCACAGGGTCCCCAGTCTTAGGGTCAGCTTAGTGGTCCCTGTGTCATCCTTGTCTCCCCATCACAGGTTCATGCAATGAAAGCTTCATGGGAAAATAATGGTTATAACTAGGGATGAGCACATCTGAGGTTTGATGTTTGGTGTTCGCACCAAACACAGACTTTACAAAATAAAACCGAGTTCAGGTTCGGAGTTTAAGTGCTTTATGTATGCAAACCACTCGTGGGAGCATCGCTATGCTTGGGTATGCTCCGTCCAGTGCAATCAGCTTGCATTGTTTGATTGGCTCACACTGGGGGTAAAAACAGCGTGATCTGATTTAGGGTGCACCAAGAAAAAAATGGGAAAATCCAACCATCGGCCCCCGGAAGTGACCTGTTTATGGCTGGCTATATGTGGTCGAAGAACTGTACTGCCCAATTAGTGACTTCCATTGAGGTTCAGGTCAAGTCCGGTCCCAAACTGAACTTTATACAAAGTCCGGCTGAACCCACCGAACTCAAACTTCCACACATTCGCTCATCTCTAGTTCTAATATTTTTAGGCAAAATGAGATATATTCTCCCAATGTATCCAATGGTGACCATATCATAATTTGACAACATTTGCCACCCTGCCCACTCAACGTTTCGATCCCAACCTGATTCTAGAATCTCTTTGAAGATTTTAATCTAGCTTAAACCAAAAATTAATGCAAAAAAATTCGACCAAAATTTTCCACACTCTGTGTCTACCTTGTCGACAATGACGGTGACTTCACAGCTTTGGAAGAGGGAGATCTTCAAAGCTTTTTGATATAACTGGAAATATTCGAGGACCATATTTTCTAGGTCGATGTTTCCTTGCCTTCGAATCTAGGCAGATATAGAAAATGTTAACTATAAAGCGCCTCAGCCGTACCTATGTGACCAGACTTACAATTTCGGATGCTCAGAGGAGTTTGATGGCCGGTAGCTTCTAAGCTGTATGTTTAACCCCTACTTAGAAGGAGCCACTGGCAAAAGGCAAGAAAGACCAAGACTCTTCTATCTTCTAATGAGTCCAAGAACAGGCTCAGGTGAGAGTTAAATCTTCATTTCCAGCTCTCTCTCCCCCTCCTGCTGACTTTTGAATTAAACACAGGATCGGACCAGCTTAATTTTAGAGAGAACACTGAGCTGGAATACATTGCAGGGGTCCCGCTGATATCTAAACCCACTCGAACACAGCTTCGGGGAGAAATCACTGCGGTGGAAACCAAGAGACCTAATTACAGGCTTTGTGTTTGATTCACCGAGCCTCTGGTGGATAAACACGAAAAAAACCAATGTCTTTTGCTCTCAGTGATGTTCTGCCGCTTCTCTGCTGGGTCACTGAGTGCCACACTGTCACGGAGCTGCGGTCACAGCCAGGAAAGCTCACTCCAGAGGGTCTGCAAGAGCTCTACAAGGAACCACTCATTTAGGGTTATAGAGGTATCCAGGTACATAAATGTGCACAATCACTAACTAATCAGCTAAAAAGTTACATTTTTATGGTAAAACATATAAACATTGGTCCTAGTGGATTGGAGGATTCTATACTTAAAGTGACTCCACCAGCAGAATAGTGAGTGCAGCTCTGGAGTATAATACAGGATCAGTAATGTTATGTATGTACACAGTGACTGCACCAGCAGAACAGTGAGTGCAGCTCTGGAGTATAATGCAGGATCAGTAATGTAATGTATGTACACAGTGACTGCACCAGCGGAATAGTGAGTGCAGCTCTGGAGTATAATATAGGATCAGTAATTTAATATATGTACACAGTGACTCCACCAGCAGAATAGTGAGTGCAGCTCTGGAGTATAATACAGGATCAGTAATGTTATGTATGTACACAGTGACTGCACCAGCAGAATAGTGAGCGCAGCTCTGGAGTATAATACAGAATCAGTAATGTAATGTATGCACACAGTGACTGCACCAGCAGAATAGTAAGTGCAGCTCTAGAATATAATACACGAGGTAACTCAGGATCAGTAATGTAATGTATGTACAAAGTGTCTTCACCTGCAGAATAGTGAGTGCAGCTCTGGAGTATAATACAGGATATAACTCAGGATCAGTAATGTAATGTATGTACTGTACAAAGTGTCTCCACCTGCAGAATAGTGAGTGCAGCTCTGGGGTATAATACAGGAGGTAACTCAGGATCAGTCCAGGATAAGTAATGTAATGTATGTTCACAGTGACTGCACCAGCAGAATAGTGAGTGCAGTTCTGGAGTATAACATAGGATATAACTCAGGATCAGTAATTTATGTACACAGTGACTGCACCCGCAGAGAAGTGAGTGCAGCTCTAGAGTATAATACAGGATATTACTCAGGATCAGTAATGTAATGTCTGTACACAGTGACTGCACCAGCAGAATAGTGAGTGCAGCTTTGGAGTATAATACGGGATGTAACTCAGCATCAGTACAGGATCAGTAATGTAATGTCTGTACACAGTGACTCCACCAGCAGAATAGTGAGTGCAGCTCTGCAGTATAATACCGGAAGTAACTCAGGATGAGTAATGTAATGTATGTACACAGTGACTGCACCAACAGAATAGTGAATGAAGCTCTGGAGTATAACATGCGATATAACTCAGGATCACTAAAGGATCAGTAATGCATGTACACAGTGACTGCACCAGGAGAAAAGTGAGTGCAGCTCTGGAGTATAATATAGGAGGTAACTCAGGATCAGTAATGTAATGTATGTACACAGTGACTGCACCAGCAGAATAGTGAGTGCAGCTCTGGAGTATAATATAGGAGGTAACTCAGGATCAGTAATGTAATGCATGTACACAGTGACTACACCAGGAGAAAAGTGAGTGCAGCTCTGGAGTATAATACAGGAGGAAACTCAGGATCAGTACAGGATAAGTAATATAATGTATGTACATAGTAATATCCAGCAGAATAGTGAGTGCGGCTCTGGAGTATAATAGTGGATGTAACTTTGGATCAGCTATGTGCCCACTCACTGTAAAGCAATATTTGGAGTACACCATAGCCGTGCACACGTTCAGTATGTTACCACAATATTTCTAAGGCAAAATTAGGAGTGCAAGAATCAAAGGAAAAGTATAATAGAAACGCTGCTGCATTTTTTACCTACTCCTTATTATGGCTTCAAATACTGATGTAAAATACTGACCAAATACTGAATGTGGCCTTAGGGGTACTTTGCACGTTGCGACATCGCTAGCCGATGCTAGCGATGCCGAGCGCGATAGTCCCCGCCCCCATCGCGGATGCGATATCTCGTGATAGCTGCCGTAGCGAACATTATCACTACGGCAGCTTCACACGCACTTACCTGTGACGTCGCTCTGGCCGGTGACCCGCCTCCTTCCTAAGGGGGGCGGGTCGTGCGGCGTCACAGCGACGTCACACGGCAGGCGGCCAATAGAAGCGGAGGGGCGGAGATGAGTGGGACGTAACATCCCGCCCACCTCCTTCCTTCCGCATTGCCGGTGGAGGCAGGTAAGAGATGTTCCTCGCTCCTGCGGCTTCATACACAGCGATATGTGCTGCAGGAATGAGGAACAACATCGTACCTGCGGTCGACCCAACATTATGGAAATGTCCGACGCTACACAGATCGCCGATTTATGACGCTTTTGCGCTTTTATCAGCGCATCTAGGCTTTACACGTTGCGACATCGTTACCGGCGCCGGATGTGCGTCACTTTCGATTTTCGCAGTAGCGATGTCGCAACGTGCAAAGTACCCCTTATACATATTGTTAGCTCAGTGTTGAAGGTATTGCATGACATTGGGAAGAATCCATCGCATTGATCATCTGAATAAACATTTTTTTTTCCATCTTTCATCTTTGAGCTAAAATTCCTTCTCCCTCAACTCATCCTCTATTGTAAGAATCGCACATAGGACTTTGCAGATGGTGAATGCACCGCGCTGAATACAACAGATGACAAGTGGATACAGCAGCCTTCTCCTCTAAATAAATCTCATCTTCATGTCCAACATACAGTTTACAAATGATGCAGAGGTGCAACGATAACAGCCACAATAAGAATTGATCCAACGTGCTCTCGCCATTTATCTTTCTTCTTCCAGGACTTTTCGCTATATATACCATGATGCTACAAGCAAGGTCAGCATTTCCTTTACACCTCCACAGTCATTTATCAAGTTGTAAAGAAGAAAAAATAATCAAATAAATGTTGGCTTTTTGTTGCATTTTGCCCCAGTTTTTTATTTAATACTAAGGAAATGTTCGCTCTTTAAAAAATAAATAAATCAAACAAATAAGCAATAAATAAAGTCCATTTAATTACACGGGTATTGGAAATTTGGGTTTATGATTTTTTTTTAAATATAATGACTGATTCTTGATTTCGTATGCCTTAAGTTAAAAAAGAACCACTCCACTATTTGTAACCATCACTTATGGATTTTGCACAAAACGAGCGTGAAATTACATACAAGCGAGATGAAGAAGAAAAACATCTTTATTGTAGAGAAAAATGTCCACAATATTATATATATATAAATGTATTTCATTCATTCATTCTTTATCTTTATTGGAAATTAATTCTTGTGCCATTTCCTTTTTCTCTTCTAGAAGGTCTGCAGATCTTCTCCGTGAAGCCTCCAGCAGTCGTCCCCCATCATGTTTACATTCCATCATCTTCACCTTCCATCCAACTTTGTATCATCCCCCATCATGTTCACGTTGCATCTACCTTGGTATTGTCCCCCATCATCTTCACGTTCCATCTACCTTGGTAATGTCCCACATCATGTTCACCTTCCATCCACCTTGGTAATGTCCCCCATCATGTTCACCTTCCATCCACCTTGGTATTGTGCTCCATCATGCTCACGTTGAATCTACTTTGGTATCGTCCGCCATCATGTTCGCCTTCCATCTACCTTTTTATCGTCCCCCATCATATTCACGTTCCATTTACCTTAGTATCATCCCCAATTATCTTCACCTTCCATCTACCTTGGTATCATCCTCCATCATGTTCACGTTCCATCTACCCTAGTATTGTCCCTCATCATCTTCACCTTTGTCCCCCATCATCTTCACCTTCCATCTACTTTGGTATCGTTCCCCATCATCTTCACCTTCATTTACCTTGGTAGCATCCCTCATCATGTTCACTTTCCATCTGCCTTAATATTGTCCCTCATCATCTTCACCTTCCATCTACCTTGTTATCGTCCCCCATCATCTTCACCTTCTGTCTACTTTGGTTTCGTCCTCCATCATGCTCACGTTCCATCTACCTTGGTATCGTCCCTCTTCATCTTCACCTTCCATCTACCTTGTTATCGTCCCCCATCATCTTCACCTTCTGTCTACTTTGGTTTCGTCCTCCATCATGCTCACGTTCCATCTACCTTGGTATCGTCCCTCATCATCTTCACCTTCCAGCTACCTTGTTATCGTCCCCCATCATCTTCACCTTCTGTCTACTTTGGTTTCGTCCTCCATCATGCTCACGTTCCATCTACCTTGGTATCGTCCCTCTTCATCTTCACCTTCCATTTTCCTTGGTATCGCCCCCATTATGTTCACGTTCCATATACCTTGGTATCGCCCCCATCATGTTCACGTTCCATCTACCTTGGTATCATCCCCCATCATCTTCACCTTCCATCTACCTTGGTATTGTCCCCAATCATCTTCACCTTCCATCTACCTTGGTATCATCCCCATCATCTTCACCTTCCATCTACCTTGGTATCGTCCCCATCATCTTCACCTTCCATCTACCTTGGTATCGTCCCCATCATCTTCACCTTCCATCTACCTTGGTATCGTCCCCCATCATGTTCACGTTCCATCTACCTTGGTATCGTCCCCATCATCTTCACCTTCCATCTACCTTGGTATCGTCCCCATCATCTTCACCTTCCATCTACCTTGGTATCGTCCCCCATCATCTTCACATTCTATCTACCTTGGTATCGTCCCCATCATCTTCACCTTCCATCTACCTTGGTATCGTCCCCATCATCTTCACCTTCCATCTACCTTGGTTTCGTCCTCCATCACGTTCACGTTCCATCTACCTTGTTTCATCCTCCATCATCTTCACCTTCTATCTACCTCATCTTTACCTTTCATCTATCTTTGTATTGTCCCCCACCTTGTTCACCTTCCATCTATCTTGGTATCATCGTTTCAGCTCCTTGATATCCTGATGAAATCTTTCTCCTTGCTCTTCACTAAAGGCCCTGTCACACATAGAGATAAATCTGTGGCAGATCTGTGGCAGATCTGTGGCAGATCTGTGGCAGATCTGTGGCAGATCTGTGGTTGCAGTGAAATTGTGGACAATCAGTGCCAGGTTTGTGGCTGTGTACAAATGGAACAATATGTCCATGATTTCACTGCAACCACAGCTCTGCCAAAGATTTATCTCTGCGTGTGACAGGGCCTTAACACCACCAAGGTTTTCAGGAAAGTCGTCCAAATGGGAATGTAAAAAATGCAACTTCAAATTCATCAGACAACACAAGGCTTTGAGATGTTTCCATGTTCTCCACGATGGACTTTAATTTTTGATTTTTATCTAGAAATTTCTTCACAACTTCATTAAAAGAATCCCAAGCCCTTTTCGCAACAATTTTCATTTTTATTTTGAACACGTCGTCCTTCATGAGTTCCCGATAATCCAGAACCTTTAAAATGCCTTTCATCAGTTTTTCTTAAGACGGTCCTGATACTTGGCGCATGGGTACTTAAGTCTCTCCTTCTTTCAGTAGAGCTTTAACAGATTGCCTCATCAGACCAAGCTTCATGTGGATTGGTGGCAGAAGAACTTTAGTGGGAACAACTAAACTTTCCACAACTATGTTCTTGAATCCAAGTTATAAAGATGTTCTCGTTGCCCAACTTTTTTGTCTCCAGTGATGAGTCCTATCCCAGCTCTCCCATTCACATGAAAAGCATGGGGACTTCATGTATCCTCCTCGCTGCCCAAGGAGCAAAGAGAGAACTTTCAGATCACCACATATGACCATCCTTGATCCTCATAGTAAGTTTTTGAAAATAAAGTCTAAATTCTCATAACTTTCCTTCATGTGCACAAAATGCCTTACAGGCACTGAAACATACTGGCTGCCATTGTGCAGGAGCAACTTTCAGACTTTTTTGGGATCAATCAATAAAGGTCTCCACTTGCTTAACACCTACATTTTTCTCTTGTTGTATACAGTGCCATCCCTTATACATAGTTTCCTCTCTTGTTATGTACAGCACCATCCCTTATTACATAGTTTCCTCTCTTGTTATGTACAGTGCTATCCCTTATTACATAGTTTCCTCTCTTGTTATGTACAGCACCATCCCTTATTACATAGTTTCCTCTCTTGTTATGTACAGCACCATCCCTTATTACATAGTTTCCTCTCTTGTTATGTACAGCACCATCCCTTAATACATAGTTTCCTCTCTTGTTATGTACAGCACCATCCCTTATTACATAGTTTCCTCTCTTGTTATGTACAGAGCTATCCCTTATTACATAGTTCCCTCTCTTGTTATGTACAGCACCATCACTTATTACATAGTTTCCTCTCTTGTTATGTACAGTGCTATCCCTTATTACATAGTTTTTTCTTTTGATATGTACAGCACCATCCCTTTTTACATACCTTCCTCTCTTGTTTTGTACAGTGCCATCCCTTATTACATAGTTTTCTCTCTTGTTATGTATAGCCCAATCCCTTTTTACATAGAGTCCTGTCTTGGTATTTACAATGCCATTCCTTATTACATAGTTTCCTATTATTATGTGCAACGACATCCTTTTTTACATAGTTTCCTCTTTTGTTATGTACAGTACCATCCCTTATTAAACAGTTTCCTCTCTTGTAATGTACAGCACCATCCCTTATTACATTGTTTCCCCTCTTGTTATTTAATGCACCATCCCTTATTACATAGTTTATTCTCCTTATGTACAATACCGTCCTTTTTTACATAGTTTCCTCTTTTGTTATGTACAGTACCATCCCTTATTAAACAGTTTCCTCTCTTGTAATGTACAGCACCATGCCTTATTACATAGTTTCCCCTCTTGTTATTTAGTGCACCATTCCTTATTACATAGTTTCCTTTAATTATGTACAATACCATTTCTTATTACATTGTTTCCTCTTTTGTTAGGTACAGTGCCATCCCTTATTACATAGTTTCCCTTCTTGTTATATAGAGCGCCATGCCTTATTCCATAGCAATAAGAACAGACACAGACAGAAGGGTTCCCTCTACCTGTTGGGCCCCTGAGTGGCTGCACCAATGGTAAGTCCACTCTTGCTGGGAGACTGAACTTGTCATTGTGAGCTCAGCAAGTAAAATGTTCTCCCGAAAGACTTAAATAGCGGCTGAACAGATCACTATAGCAGACAGCCCTTACCCTTCCCTTCCTCTGTTTACATTGGGTTTCCATATATCAAAACCAATGACAAAATTTTGTAAAATTTTGACAAGATGCATAAATCCATAAAGACCTGTTCAATTCATTCTGACAGCAGTTTCACTCCTCTAAGTTTTTGGTGGGTTAAAAACAACATACTTTTTAAGCCCAGGGCTGAACTTTTGCCCCAAAATTGGAAGCTCACAATGAAAACTAGGGTCTAAGAGAAAACCTTTCTCCTTGCGGAGACTGACAAACCAATTTGGCTGTCTGTGAGGAGACTTATAGCTGCAATGCTCCTCTCAGAAATATTCATATTGTCTCTTGAGGGAGGAAGGAGACAAATTCTAGTGTCACCTATTGGAAGTAGCAATCCTAAAAGTCAAAAGTGGCCTTTTAGTGAGCCTTTTCATATGACTTAGGATTTATGCCAGATTAGAACCTCAATTTGCAGACTCGGTTTTTCGGGGTGATTGCCCCTCGTCAGTTCAAAGTATGAGATCTGATCTGGCTGTATAAAAAGCTATAGTGGGGTCTAAGGGGAAAACTTTTCCTCTTGCGGAGACTGACAAACCAATCTTCCTATCAATGAGGAGACTTATAGCTGCAATGCTCCTCTGGTAAATATTCAAATTGTCTCTTCAGGGAAGAAGGAGACGAACACTAGTGCCATCTATTAGAAGTACCAATCCTAAAAGTCAAAAGTGGCCCTTTAACGAGCTTTTTCCCTTTAACCCCACTATAGCATCTCATTCAGCCAGATCAAATCTCGTACTTTGCACTGACGAGGGCAATCACCCTGAAACACCGTGTCTGCAAATTGAGGTTCTGATCTGGCATAAATCCTAAGTCATATGACAAGGGTCATTAAAAAGGTCACTTTTGACTTTTAGGATTGCTACTTCCAATAGGTGACACTAGAATTTGTCTCCTTCCTCCCTCAAGAGACAATTTGAATATTTCCCAGAGGAGCATTTCAGCTATTAGTCTCCTCTCCGACAGCCAGATTGGTTTGTCAGTTTCCGCAAGGAGAAAAGTGTTTCTCTTAGACCCCACTATAGCTTCTCATACAGCCAGATCAGATCTCATACTTTGCACTGACGAGGGGCAATCACCCTAAAATACCATATCTGCAAATTGAGGTTCTGATCTGAAATAAATCCTAGGTCATATGATAAGGCTCGTTTAAAAGGTCACTTTTGACTTTTAGGATTGCTACTTCCAATAGGTGATGCCAGAGTTCGTCTCCTTCCTCTCTGAAAAGACAGTTTCATTAAAAGCAAGTGTCATGAATCTGGAAAATCTAATGAAAAAGAAAAATAAAATAATAAAATGGCCCTTTAAACGAGCCTTTTCCCTTTGGACCCCACTATAGCGTCTCATTTAGCCAGATCAAATCTCATACTTTGCACTGACAAGGGGCAATCACCTGAAACACCGTGTCTGCAAATTGAGGTTCTGATCTGGCATAAATCCTGTTTCCCAGAGGAGCATTGCAGCTATAAGTCTCCTCACTAGCAGCTAGATTGGTTTGTCAGTCTCTGCAAGGACAAAAGTTTTCCCCTTAGACCCCATTATAGCTTCTCATACAGCCAGATCAGATCTCATTGTTTGTCATATGACAAGGCTCATAAATCACTGACAAAGAAAAAAAGTCAATTTAAAAATTATTTTTTATTGGTTATAAAATATAAAAACATACACAGGATGTCTCAGGGAAGCAAACCCCACAGAAGGGGTTAAAAAATATAGATCTCGTTATTATGTTGGGAACACCATAAATTTCACATAATCATTATTGTAATAAGTATCAGCCCGTAAGAAAGTTAGTATGCATGTTTCGCGCTGTGTAGCGCTTTTTAACTCCTGGAAAAAGCGCTACACAGCGCGAAACGTGCGTCGGAGAGGGTGTGGGACAGTTCTTCATTTTCTGTGATACCCCGTAGGTATATTGGTTGTTACTTTGCTATTTTCTGTTTTGTCCTAGTTTTTCATTATTATAGCACACTTGTGTCATTATATACTGCTATAGCGACATTCATATACCCTCACTAATTTTCTTACGGGCTGATACTTATTACAATAATGATTATGTGAAATTTATGCTGTTCCCAACATAATAACGAGATCTATATTTTTTAACCCCTTCTGTGGGGCTTGCTTCCCTGAGACATCCTGTGTATGTTTTTGTATTTTATAACCAATAAAAAATAATTTTTATATTGACTTTTTTTCTTTGTCGGTGATTTATAATTCTATTGTGGATCTTTTCCTAAATACATATATATATATATTTTGGTGTTGATATGACAAGGCTCGTTAAAGGGTCAGTTTTGACTTTTAAGATTGCTACCTCCAATAGGTGGCGCTAGTGTTCCTCTCTGAAGACACAATTACAATGAAAACACGAGTCATGAATCTGGAAAATCTAATGAAAAGAAAAAAAAAGAAAAAAAAAAGACCAAAAGATATTGAATTGTCTTCACTTTAAGAAACCATAATCAAAACCATTGACATTTTTCAAATCCAGAAAGCCCCTTTAAGACCTCCCCACCCCCTCCGAAAAATCTGGTCCCAATATTGTTTTTAATGGCAAGCTTTAAGCCCTCTAATAGGAATATGAACATATCTATAGGCAATAAAGCAAAATGAATCCTCGTCAATAACAAAGTGATCACACGGATTATCGTACGTAATTTGCGGCTTCTGGTTCTCGCAGGTATTCGTTAGAACACCAGTGTAATTTTCTTTGAAGCAATTCAGCTGGAAAGTGACATGCTACAATCAGATGAAATTACTCTCGCATTTTCTCGTCGACAGCCCTTTCCTAAAGACATGCTTAAAAAGCCGGCATTAAAGGTTATTCAGCCTTTCTAGAGCTCCATTTGAATACCAAAGTAGCTAATGATTATGGGATTGAAACAAGTACAGACCGAGGGAAAGCAATGGTATATTAGTCGAGTGCCAGGAATCATTGAATTAGCTGTTGTCGTCAATAAAATATTACTGGGCAAGGCGTGAAACCATCAACAGAGCCGCACAGCGACGCGAAACGCCACAATGCCGCTATGTCTTCTCTTACGAAATGTATCCGCCGTGGAGAGCAATTTTAAAGTATATCTGCTTCATCCTATATATTTATAGGAAGACATCTGCACAATGGAGCAACAAATCATGCAAAGGCCATGCAAAACATTTTATTCTTGGGAATTACATATATCAAGTTGGGCGTTATAGAGCTCGAAAACAAAAATCTGAATGGGGGCTACTGTATCTGAGAGGTGCAGACTTTATTAAAGTTGGTATGGTCGATTTAATGTAAATAAATTGTAGAATTCTGGTGGCATGCAGACACTTAGGCTCCCCTCCTTGAAAAAGCAATAATACCTCCGCGAAACGTGCGTTGGTGGTGATCCTGCAGCATTCTATGGGGATTTTAAACTGATACGGGACTGGAACTGGGCTACCCTCATTAGACTTGCACCTTAGGAACTGGGCTACTCTCATTGCACTTGTACTTTAGATAAGTTTAGCTCTGTCCTTTTCTGATTGCCCTGTTAGGCTCATTGTGTGACTACCTGACCTTGGAAAGACCCTTTGTATCTGTTTGGATATCTATATGGTATTGAGGTTATGATCCAGTGATCATCATGACCCCTCCTTACCTTTGTTCAGAGAGGCCACGGTGATTCAGGGCCTTGTTCCAGCCTCGTGCACTTGCATTTTATAGGCTCTATGGGTTCATTTCATCCAGTATAGTATAGTTTCTTCCCTCCGACAGTATCTACTCTTTGAACATCAATGAACATTATAGAGCTTGAAAACAAAAATCTGAATGGGGGCTACTGTATCTGAGAGGTCCAGACTTTATTAAGGTTGATATGGTTGATTTACTGCAAATAAATTGTAGAATTCTGGTGGCATGCAGACACCACTAAAGGGAGCTAGGAGAAATAGGTTGTAGCACCAGCGTCTCTGCAGAGATGCCGACTTGCTCACCTGGCCGGGTCGCGTCCTCCCCCACATGCTATGCTGCCTCCTTCCCCTCCTGGGCCCTATACATTACGCACAGGGTTCCCGGGGGTGCATCTAAGACGTGTGCGCACACACCGGCCCTCCTCTTAAATGGCCAGCATGCCATTTCCCGGAAATGCCTCTCAGCCTATGGTCGAGAGGCACTGATTATTTAAGGCACCTTCCCACTAGGGGAGGTGCCTCCACAACACCTCTAGCTTGTCAGTCAGTCTACAGTCTACCAGTCCTGAGATCCTGTCTTGTTATCCCTGTGTCTCTCCAGTATCTGCCTACCCATACTTGTGTAACCTTGCTGTGTCCACCATTCCTGCCTATACCTGCCTGTCGAGCCTACCTCAGTCACCCTATCTGTACCCTATTCCTGAGTCTGTCACCTGTCCTGGGGGTCAGCTGCCACAGTTCCGGTCACTGCCCTGGGAGTGGTACCTGGCATCCACCTCGCGATGGGTGCTTACTCTAGCCCCTCCAACTAAAGGATATGCCCGGGATCCTCCTGTGGCCCAGCTGATCCACTAATCCCACTCGCTGCCACTAGACTGGACATCAGCATTACATAGATGTATACAAATACAATAGTATAAAGATATTTCTAGAGAGTATTATGAGTAGTCTGCTTCAAAGTAAGTAGGCAAAGTACAGTAGGTAAAGAGAATCCGTCACCCTTTTGAGTTTTTCTAGTTATTAATATGGGCATACAGGTGGCATAGAGGTGAAATTAGCCATACCTGTATGCCTCCTGGATTGTAAAAATCCTCAATTATATCTTCGGTCTTCCAGGCTATGGGGTGTGCGCTGCCCGGAAGATAAGCCAGCCTCCAGTCTTCATTATACAGGATTATTTTCCCCTTCTCCCCAGTGTCCCTATAATGTTAGGTGCACGGCCGGAAATCCCGCGCCTGCACATTCTGCCTGCCATCCCTCTCCTGCACTGTGAAGAAGCAGTGACTCTCTGGCGCCTGTGCATATCAGAATTGAAGCCTGTGTCCACAGAAGGGTGGAACCGTGCAGGGAGGGGCGGCAGGCAGAATACACAGGTGCGAGATTTCAGGCTGCGCACCTGACATCACAGGGAGACCAGTGAAAAGAAGGGGAGGAGGAATCCTGTATAATGAAGACTGGAGGCTGCTTATCTTCAGGGTAGCGCACGCCCCATAGCCTGGAAGATAAAAGATATAAAAGAGGAATTTTGTAAAATGACCCCTCCCCCCAGAGGCATACAGGTATGGCTAATTTCACCTCTATGCCACCTCTATGCCCATATTAATAACTAAAAAAACACAAAAGAGTGACATATCTCATCATTGTCCAGTAGAGGAGCACAAGGTCTCTAACATCTACCAGCTCCGTGATGTCATCATGGAGGATGGAAGAGGATCAGGCAGCTCTTGTGACCTCCATGCCCAAGAGAGTTAAGGCCCTGCTGGAAAATAAAGGTGGCCAGACAAAATAGTCACATCAAGGGCACACTTTGGCTATTTTCACTTATAGGGTGTACTCACTTATGTTGCCAGTGGTTTAGACATTAATGGCTGTGTGTTGACTTATTTAGAGGACACCACTGTTATACTTTCCCAAGAAGCTGCAAAAACCCTAGTACATGCCCTTATTATCTCCCGCCTGGATTATTGCAACCTCCTGCTCTGCGGCCTCCCTTCTAACAGTCTCACACCCCTACAATCTATTATAAACTATTCTGCCCGGCTAATCCACCTCTCCCCCCGCTACTCCCCGACCTCTCCTCTCTGCCAATCCCTTCACTGGCTTCCCATTGCCCAATGACTCCAGTTCAAAACCCTAACCATGACCTACAAAGCCATCCACAACCTGTCTCCTCCATACATCTGTGACCTAGTCTCCCAGTACCTACCCGCACGTAACCTTCGATCCTCACAAGATCTCCTTCTCTACTCCCCTCTCATCTCCTCTTCCCACCATCGCATCCAAGACTTCTCCCGTGCCTCCCCCATACTCTGGAATTCTCTGCCACAAGCAGACTCTCACCTACCTTGACAAGCTTCAAAAGGAACCTGAAGACCCACCTCTTCCGACAAGCCTACAAGCTGCCGTAACCCTCAGTCTGATACAGCGCCGCACAATTAGCTCTACCCTCACCTACTGTGTCCTCACCTATCCCTTGTAGACTGTAAGCCCTCACGGGCAGGGTCCTCTCTCCTCCTGTAGACTGTGAGCTCTCGCGGGCAGGGTCCTTTCTCCTCCTGTAGACTGTGAGCCCTCGCGGGCAGGGTCCCCTCTCTTCCTGTAGACTTTGAACCCTCATGGGCAGGGTCCTCTCTCCTCCTATAGACTGTGAGCCCTCGTGGGCAGAGTCCTCTCTCCTCTTGTAGACTGTGAGCCCTCGTGGGCAGGGCCTCTCTCCTCCTGTAGACTGTGAGCCCTCGTGGGCAGGGTCCCCTCTCCTCCTGTAGACTGTGAGCCCTCACAGGCAGGGTCCTCTCTCCTCCTGTAGACTGTGAACCCTCGCGGGCAGGGTCCTCTCTCCTCCTGTAGACTGTGTACCCTCGCGGGCAGGGTCCTCTCTCCTCCTGTAGACTGTGAGCCCTCGCGGGCAGGGTCCTCTCTCCTCCTGTAGACTGTGTACCCTCGCGGGCAGGGTCCTCTCTCCTCCTGTAGACTGTGAGCCCTCGCGGGCAGGGTCCTCTCTCCTCCTGTAGACTGTGATCCCTCGCGGGCAGGGTCCTCTCTCCTCCTGTAGACTGTGAGCCCTCGCGGGCAGGGTCCTCTCTCCTCCTGTAGACTGTGAGCCCTCGCAGGCAGGGTCCTCTATCCTCCTGTACCTGTCTGTGCCTTGTATTGTTTATGATTATTGTACCTGTCCCTATTATGTATACCCTTTTAACATGTAAAGCGCCATGGAATTGATGGCTCTATAATAATAGATAATAATAATAATAATACAAGCTGCGCACTGACACTGTACATTGTATCGCAGGGTCAGATCTGCAGTGTTGTCTCCTGAAATGATATAATAAAACATTTACTAAAATGTGAGGGGTGTACTCACTTTTCTGACATACAGTAATATATATATATATTTATTTTTATATATATATATATATATATATATATATATATATATATATATATATAGATATATATATATATATATATAGATATATATATACGCACGCACAGGCCTGTTGTCGGCAGCTCAGCTGCATGATCTTATTTCTGAGCACAAACACTTTGTAGCAATAATGTATCTCCTCTTCAGAAACAATACAATAAAACAGACAGTGATGAGTCACCGCCACAATCGTCAGTACGAACCATTCATCCTGCGCTCGTATGGAGCCGGCTATGACATATATAAAACAATGCGCTTTATTACTACAAGAGCTGGGACTGTCCGGATCGATACTGAAGCTTATAAATGCAGAGGTTTATATTCGCTCAGTCAGACGATAATTATACTGGTATTGCCGTATGGCAGGTGACAGTGACTGGATGAACAGTGACACATCCGCGGAATATCAGGCTAATTTGTTTTACTTTTTTTTTAATTTTATTTTTTTGCTTCAAATAATGTTTATGTAAACTTTTGAAATGAGTTTTAATTATTTGGCGGCGGAGCTAAGATGGCAGCGTTCTATCATCTCCACTTTCTGTATATTGTAAGGTGGGAAGAGGTAGAAAGGAGCAATCCTCATTACAGATTGTAAGTTTGCGAGGACGAGCCGCACTCCTCTTGGTATGCAATGAACTATCGTGTTTCCCTGAAAATAAGACACTGGATTTTTTTTTGTCCGGAAAAATGTGCTAGGGCTTATTTTTGGGCAGTACGGGTAAGAGTAAGATTATCCCCACCAAAAAAGCAGACACGTCCCAGTAGAATCACACTTAGCAGACCCCACACATCTTCGTCACTCAGGTCCTTCTGCGATCCATAGCGGGCGCTTCCAGTAGGTGCTTGTGTGTTCCATGGTGGACCTCCCATGCTTCTGGCCAATATCCCTCCGCTCTCACACACATCTGATCACAGTGACATCACACACACATATCTGGTGATACTATATTGCTTTCAGCCGCAGAGGAACCTGAGAGGCTGTGGAACGTGCTGACCTGCTCATTCATGTGTTCCTCCACAGGTCCTCGATACATTGCACCGCAGGTCCTAGATGTGTTCCACCACAGGTCCTCAATGCATTCCACTGCAGGTCCTTAATATATTTTACTGCAGGTGCTCGATCTGTTCTACCACAGGTCCTCAATGCGTTCCACAACAGATCGTTAATGTGTTCCACCGCAGGTCCTCGATGTGTTCCACCACCAGTCCTCAATGCCTTCCACCGCAGGTCCTTAATGTGTTCCACTGTAGGTTCTCGATGTTTTCCACCGCAGGTCTTCGATGCATTCCACCACAGGTTCTCAATGTGTTCTACCTCAGGTCCTTGATACGTTCCACTGCAGATCCTTAATGTATTCCACTACACGTCCTCAATGTGTTACACTGCAGGTCCTCGATGCAATCCACCGCAGGTCCTTAATGAGTGCCACCACAGGTCCTCAATGTGTTCCACCGCAGGTCCTTAATAAGTTCCACCACAGGTCCTCAATGTGTTCCACTGCAGGTCCTTAATGAGTGCCACCACAGGTCCTCAATGTGTTCCACCGCAGGCCCTTAATAAGTTCCACCACAGGTCCTCAATGTGTTCCACAGCAGGTCCTTAATAAGTTCCACCACAGGTCCTCAATGTGTTCCACTGCAGGTCCTTAATGAGTGCCACCACAGGTCCTCAATGTGTTCCACCGCAGGTCCTTAATAAGTTCCACCACAGGTCCTCAATGTGTTCCACTGCAGGTCCTTAATGAGTGCCACCACAGGTCCTCAATGTGTTCCACCGCAGGTCCTTAATGAGTGCCACCACAGGTCCTCAATGTGTTCCACCGCAGGTCCTTAATGAGTTCCACCACAGGTCCTCAATGTGTTCCACCGCAGGTCCTTAATGAGTTCCACCACAGGTCCTCAATGTGTTCCACCGCAGGTCCTTAATGAGTGCCACCACAGGTCCTCAATGTGTTCCACCGCAGGCCCTTAATGAGTGCCACCACAGGTCCTCAATGTGTTCCACCGTAGGTCCTCAATACATTCCACCGCAGGTCCTCAATGTGTTCCACCGCAGGTCCTCAATGTGTTCCACCGCAGGTCCTCAATACATTCCACCGCAGGTCCTCAATGTGTTCCACCGCAGGTCCTCAATACATTCCACCGCAGGTCCTCAATGTGTTCCACCGCAGGTCCTCAATACATTCCACCGCAGGTCCTCAATGTGTTCCACCGCAGGTCCTCAATACATTCCACCACAGGTCCTCAATGTGTTCCACCGCAGGTCCTCAATACATTCCACCGCAGGTCCTCAATACATTCCACCGCAGGTCCTCAATACATTCCACCGCAGGTCCTCAATACATTCCACCGCAGGTCCTAGCATTCCACAGTGTGTCAGGTTTCCCTGCCAGTCAGAATCAGTACATTATCACCATATGTGTGTGTGTGATGTTACTGCGATCGGATGTGTGTGTGTGAGAACGGAGAGATCCTGGACGGGATGTGTGAGGTGATCGGTGAGGGACCTAACAGCAATGTAGATCTCTGAGGGAGATCCCATCCACCATCGGCATCTGCAAGCTGTAGCTGTTTGGTGAGAGTTATTACATCTGTCTTCTCTCTTTTGGAGGCGTCTGCTTTCTTTCATGTCCTGCAGTATTCTTTAACTTTTTTAGCTGCATGGACATTTCCTTATTGAAGCACAACTAGGGCTTATTTTCGGGGAAACATGGTGCGTGTTACAAATACATTGTGAAATCTTGTTTGTACAAGTCCCCTCTGAATTGTAAAGTTCTGCAGAATATGTTGGTGCTATGGAAATAAAAACATAGTATTATTATTATTATTATTATTGCAGGATAATATCATGAGATTGTGAAATAATATGGACAGCAGCTGAAGTGTGTATTATGAGGTTCTGCAGCAGCTGAGGTGTGTATTATGATGTTCTGCAGCAGCTGAGGTGTGTATTATGATGTTCTTCAGCAGCTGAGGTGTGTATTATAATGTTGTGCAGCAGCTGAGGTGTGTATTATGATGTTCTTCAGCAGCTGAGGTGTGTATTATAATGTTCTGCAGCAGCTGAGGTGTGTATTATAATGTTCTGCAGCAGCTGAGGTGTGTATTATAATGTTCTGCAGCAGCTGAGGTGTGTATTATGATGTTCTTCAGCAGCTGAGGTGTGTATTATAATGTTCTGCAGCAGCTGAGGTGTGTATTATAATGTTCTGCAGCAGCTGAGGTGTGTATTATAATGTTCTGCAGCAGCTGAGGTGTGTATTATGATGTTCTTCAGCAGCTGAGGTGTACAAGATGAGGATCTTCAGCAGCTAAGGTGTGCATGATGAGGTTGTTCAGCAGCTGAGGTGTGCATGATGAGGTTCTTCAGCAGCTAAGGTGTGCATGATGAGGTTGTTCAGCAGCTGAGGTGTGCATGATGAGGATCTTCAGCAGCTGAGGTGTGCATGATGAGGATCTTCAGCAGCTGAGGTGTGTATGATGAGGTTCTGCAGCAGCTGAGGTGTGCATGATGAGGTTCTTCAACAGCTGAGGTGTGTATGATGAAGCTTTGCAGCAGCTGAGGTGTGTATTTGGAGGTTCTGCAGCAGTTGAGGTGTGTATGACGAGGTTCTTCAGCAGCTGAGGTGTGTATGATGAGGTTCTGCAGCAGCTGAGGTGTGTATGACGAGGTTCTTCAGCAGCTGAGGTGAGTATGATGAGGTTCTGCAGCAGCTGAGGTGTGCATGATGAGGTTCTTCAGCAGCTGAGGTGTGCATGATGAGGTTCTTCAGCAGCTGAGGTGTGCATGATGAGGTTCTGCAGCAGCTGAGGTGTGCATGATGAGGTTCTTCAGAAGCTGAGGTGAGTATGATGAGGTTCTGCAGCAGCTGAGGTGTGCATGATGAGGTTCGTCAGCAGCTGAGGTGTGTATGATGAGGTTCTGCAGCAGCTGAAATGTGCATGATGAGGTTCTTCAGCAGCTGAGATGTGCATGATGAGGTTCTTCAGCAGATGAGGTGTGTATTATGATGTTCTTCGCCAGCTGAGGTGTGCATGATGAGGTTCTTCAGCAGCTGAGGTGTGTATGATGAGGTTCTGCAGCAGCTGAGGTGTGTATGATGAGGTTCTGCAGCAGCTGAGGTGTGTATGATGAGGTTCTGCAGCAGCTGAGGTGTGCATGATGAGGATCTTTAGCAGCTGAGGTGTGCATGATGAGGTTCTTCAGCAGCTGAGGTGTGCATGATGAGGTTCTTCAGCAGCTGAGGTGTGCATGATGAGGATCTTCAGCAGCTGATGTGTGCATTTTGAGGTTCTTCAGCAGCTGAGATGTGCATGATGAGGTTCTTCAGCAGGTGACGTGTGTATTATGATGTTCTTCAGCAGCTGAGGTGTGTATAACGAGGTTCTTCAGCAGCTGAGGTGTGTATGGCAAGGTTCTTCAGCAGCTGAAGTATGTATGATGAGGTTCTGCAGCAGCTGAGGTGTGCATGATGAGGTTCTGCCGCAGGTGAGGTGTGTATTATGATGTTCTTCGCCAGCTGAGGTGAGTATGATGAGGTTCTGCAGCAGCTGAGGTGTGCATGATGAGGTTCTTCAGCAGCTGATGTGTGCATGATGAGGATCTTTAGCAGCTGATGTGTGCATTTTGAGGTTCTTCAGCAGCTGAGATGTGTATAACGAGGTTCTTCAGCAGCTGAGGTGTGTATTATGATGTTCTTCAGCAGCTGAGGTATGTATGATGAGGTTCTGCAGCAGCTGAGGTGTGTATGATGAGGTTCTGCAGCAGCTGAGGTGTGTATGGCAAGGTTCTGCAGCAGCTGAGGTGTGCATGATGAGGTTCTGCAGCAGCTGAGGTGTGTATTATGATGTTCTTCGCCAGCTGAGGTGTGTATGATGAAGTTCTGCAGAAGCTGAGGTGTGTATGATGAGGTTTTTCAGCAGCTGAGGTGTGTAGTTTGAGGTTCTGCAGCAGCTGAGGTGTGTATGATGAGGTTCTTCAGAATCTGAGGTGTGTATGATGAGGTTCTTCAGCAGCTGAGGTGTGTATGATGAAGTTCTTCAGCAGCTGAGATGTGCATTATGAGGATCTTCAGCAGCTGAGGTGTGTATGATGAGGTTCTGCAGCAGCTGAGATGTGCATGATGAGGTTCTTCAGCAGCTGAGGTGTGTATGATGAGGTTCTGCAGCAGCTGAGGTGTGTATGATGAGGTTCTGCAGCAGCTGAGGTGTGTATGATGAGGTTCTTCAGCAGCTGAGGTGTGCATGATGAGGTTCTTCAGCAGCTGAGGTGTGTATGATGAAGTTCTGCAGAAGCTGAGGTGTGTATGATGAGGTTCTTCAGCAGCTGAGGTGTGTAGTTTGAGGTTCTGCAGCAGATGAGGTGTGTATGGCGAGGTTCTTCAGCAGCTGAGGTGTGCATGATGAGGTTCTTCAGCAGCTGAGGTGTGCATGATGAGGTTCTTCAGCAGCTGAGGTGTGTATGGCGAGGTTCTTCAGCAGCTGAGGTGTGCATGATGAGGTTCTTCAGCAGCTGAGGTGTGCATGATGAGGTTCTTCAGCAGCTGAGGTGTGCATGATGAGGTTCTGCAGCAGCTGAGGTGTGTATGATGAGGATCTTCAGCAGCTGATGTGTGCATTTTGAGGTTCTGCAGCAGCTGAGGTGTGCATGATGAGGTTCTTCAGCAGCTGAGGTGTGCATGATGAGGTTCTTCAGCAGCTGAGGTGTGCATGATGAGGTTCTGCAGCAGCTGAGGTGTGTATGATGAAGTTCTTCAGAAGCTGAGGTGTGTATGATGAGGTTCTTCAGCAGCTGAGGTGTGCATGATGAGGTTCTTCAGCAGCTGATGTGTGCATTTTGAGGTTCTGCAGCAGCTGAGGTGTGCATGATGAGGTTCTTCAGCAGCTGAGGTGTGCATGATGAGGTTCTTCAGCAGCTGAGGTGTGCATGATGAGGTTCTGCAGCAGCTGAGGTGTGTATGATGAAGTTCTTCAGCAGCTGAGGTGTGCATGATGAGGTTCTTCAGCAGCTGATGTGTGCATTTTGAGGTTCTGCAGCAGCTGAGGTGTGTATGATGAGGTTCTTCAGCAGCTGAGGTGTGCATGATGAGGTTCTTCAGCAGCTGATGTGTGCATTTTGAGGTTCTGCAGCAGCTGTGGGGAATATGATGAATCGGTTCATGTACAGCTTGGCCAGGCACTTGAGGCTGCATACTCAGGCCTGCACTCCGGTGATCTCCGGGACGGAGCAGCACTCAGGACTCTGACAGACATTAGAATATGAATAATTATAATGACCTGGTCTCGCTCCACTCAGTGATTATTTCACATCTAATTCATGTCCTCTCGTGCTTGATCCCGATGTTCAATTATTCCTTCAGCTCCCTCATTTCTATCCTGTGACTTCCACCTTCCCCGGGCGCGGGGTGGTGAATGCATCTCATTGAGTTCCCCGGTGCTGCGGCTCATTCGCTGCTGTCACTCATCGCCTGCACTCGTTAGTCAGTGACAGCGACAGACTCTAACATTACAAAGCTGAAGAAAACTTCTGTTACCGATTTGAAATAAAATAAAAAAGTTCTTAGTCACTCTGCAAGAAAACAATGCCACGAAGTCTGTTATCCCCTAACCACGTCTTAAAGGGATTGCCCAGGGCTTAATATCCGATCAGTGGTGGTCGGTCCCTCGCCACCCCCAGCTGTAAGCATTAAATGGAGCAGCACAGTGCTGTACCCTGTGCAGTGGCCATTCTGGGGTACTGCAGCTCAGACCACGTTTACTTTAATGGGAGCTAACTAGTGATGAGCGGGCACTACCATGCTCGGGTGCTCAGTACTGGTAACTAGTGATGAGCGGGCACTACCATGCTCAGGTGCTCAGTACTGGTAACTAGTGATGAGCGGGCACTACCATGCTCGGGTGCTCAGTACTGGTAACTAGTGATGAGCGGGCACTACCATGCTCGGGTGCTGCAGCTCAGACCACGTTTACTTTAATGGGAGCTAACTAGTGATGAGCGGGCACTACCATGCTCGGGTGCTCAGTACTGGTAACTAGTGATGAGCGGGCACTACCATGCTCAGGTGCTCAGTACTGGTAACTAGTGATGAGCGGGCACTACCATGCTCGGGTGCTCAGTACTGGTAACTAGTGATGAGCGGGCACTACCATGCTCGTGTGCTCAGTACTGGTAACTAGTGATGAGCGGGCACTACCATGCTCGGGTGCTCAGTACTGGTAACTAGTGATGAGCGGACACTACCATGCTCGGGTGCTCAGTACTGGTAACTAGTGATGAGCGGACACTACCATGCTCGGGTGCTCAGTACTGGTAACTAGTGATGAGCGGGAACTACCATGCTCGGGTGCTCAGTACTGGTAACTAGTGATGAGCGGGCACTACCATGCTCGGGTGCTCAGTACTGGTAACTAGTGATGAGCGGACACTACCATGCTCGGGTGCTCAGTACTGGTAACTAGTGATGAGCGGGCACTACCATGCTCGGCTGCTCAGTACTGGTAACTAGTGATGAGCGGGCACTACCATGCTCGGGTGCTCAGTACTCGTAACTAGTGATGAGCGGGCACTACCATGCTCGGGTGCTCAGTACTGGTAACTAGTGATGAGCGGGCACTACCATGCTCGTGTGCTCAGTACTGGTAACTAGTGATGAGCGGGCACTACCATGCTCGGGTGCTCAGTACTGGTAACTAGTGATGAGCGGGCACTACCATGCTCGGGTGCTCAGTACTGGTAACTAGTGATGAGCGGGCACTACCATGCTCGGGTGCTCAGTACTGGTAACTAGTGATGAGCGGACACTACCATGCTCGGGTGCTCAGTACTGGTAACTAGTGATGAGCGGGCACTACCATGCTCGGCTGCTCAGTACTGGTAACTAGTGATGAGCGGGCACTACCATGCTCGGGTGCTCAGTACTCGTAACTAGTGATGAGCGGGCACTACCATGCTCGGGTGCTCAGTACTGGTAACTAGTGATGAGCGGGCACTACCATGCTCGTGTGCTCAGTACTGGTAACTAGTGATGAGCGGGCACTACCATGCTCGGGTGCTCAGTACTGGTAACTAGTGATGAGCGGGCACTACCATGCTCGGGTGCTCAGTACTGGTAACTAGTGATGAGCGGGCACTACCATGCTCGGGTGCTCAGTACTGGTAACTAGTGATGAGCGGGCACTACCATGCTCGGGTGCTCAGTACTCGTAACTAGTGATGAGCGGGCACTACCATGCTCGGGTGCTCAGTACTGGTAACTAGTGATGAGCGGGCACTACCATGCTCGGGTGCTCAGTACTGGTAACTAGTGATGAGCGGGCACTACCATGCTCAGGTGCTCAGTACTGGTAACTAGTGATGAGCGGGCACTACCATGCTCGGGTGCTCAGTACTGGTAACTAGTGATGAGCGTGCACTACCATGCTCGGGTGCTCAGTACTGGTAACTAGTGATGAGCGGGCACTACCATGCTCGGGTGCTCAGTACTGGTAACTAGTGATGAGCGTGCACTACCATGCTCGGGGGTTCAGTACTGGTAACTAGTGATGAGTGGGCACTACCATGCTCGGGTGCTCAGTACTGGTAACTAGTGATGAGCGGGCACTACCATGCTCGGGTGCTCAGTACTGGTAACTAGTGATGAGCGGACACTACCATGCTCGGGTGCTCAGTACTGGTAACTAGTGATGAGCGGGCACTACCATGCTCGGGGGTTCAGTACTGGTAACTAGTGATGAGTGGGCACTACCATGCTCGGGTGCTCAGTACTGGTAACTAGTGATGAGCGGGCACTACCATGCTCGGGTGCTCAGTACTGGTAACTAGTGATGAGCGTGCACTACCATGCTCGGATGCTCAGTACTTGTAACAAGTAGCTGAACGCACAGAAGGGCAAAACTCAAGTACCCGAGTATAATGTAAGTCAATGGGGGACTCTAGCATTTTTCCAGGGAATTTTCCAGAGAAATGCTCGAGTTCCGTAACTGTCCTTAGGTCGCCATTACAGCTCTCTTGCACTTTGTGCCAGTCCTTGGTTCTTCTGGCACTTTATTCTGGTGCAGAGGCCAGTGATTGGCCTATTATGGCATAAGAAGTTAGACTGGGGTCGAGAACAGGTGAACATCATTTATTTAAATTTTGTGACAATCATCCATGGAAATTGACTATTACAAATGTAATACATTAGGTTCTTCAAAGTAGCCCCCTTTTGCTTTGATTTCTGCTTTGCACACTCTTGGAATTCTCTTGATGAGCTTCAAGAGGTAGTCACCGGAAATGGTTTTCACTTCACAGGTGTGCCCTGTCAGGTTTAATAAGTGGGATTTCTTGCCTTATAAATGGGGTTGGGACCATCAGTTGTGTTGTATAGAAGTCTGGTGGATACACAGCTGATAGTCCTACTGAATAGACTGTTAGAATTTGTATTATGGCAAGAAAAAAGCACTTAAGTAAAGAAAAACGAGTGTCCACCATTATTTTAAGAAATGAAGGTCAGTAAGTCCGAAAAATTGGGAAAACTTTGAAAGTGCCCCCAAGTGCAGTGGCAAAAACCATCAAATGCTACAAAGAAACTGGCTCACATGAGGACCGCCCCAGGAAAGGAAGACCAAGAGTTACCTCTGCTGCGGAAGATAAGTTTATCCGAGTCACCAGCCTCAGAAATCGCAGGTTAACAGCAGCTCAGATTAGAGACCAGGTCAATGCCACACAGAGTTCTAGCAGCAGACACATCTCTAGAACAACTGTTAAGAGGAGACTTTGTGCAGCAGCCTTCATGGTAAAAGAGCTGCTAGGAAACCTCTGCTAAGGACAGGCAACAAGCAGAAGAGACGTGTTTGGGCTAAAGAACACAAGGAATGGACATTAGACCAGTGGAAATCTGTGCTTTGGTCTGATGAGTCCAAATTTGAGATCTTTGGATCCAACCACCGTGTCTTTGTAGAAAAGGTGAACGGATGGGGTCTACATGCCTGGTTCCCACCGTGAAGCATGGAGGAGGAGGTGTGATGGTGTGGGGGGGCTTTGCTGGTGACACTGTTGAGGTGTTGAGGATTTATTCAAAATTGAAGGCATACAGAACCAGCATGGCTACCACAGCATCTTGCAGCGGCGTGCTATTCCATCTGGTTTGGATTTAGTTGGACCATCATTTATTTTTCAACAGGACAATGACCCCAAACACACCTCCAGGCTGTGTAAGGGCTATTTGACTAAGAAGGAGAGTGATGGGGTGCTACGCCAGATGACCTGGCCTCCACAGTCACCAGACCTGAACCCAATCGAGATGGTTTGGGGTGAGCTGGACCGCAGAGTGAAGGCAAAAGGGCCAACAAGTGCTAAGCATCTGTGGGAACTCCTTCAAGACTGTTGGAAGACCATTTCCGGTGACTACTTCTTGAAGCTCATCAAGAGAATGCCAAGAGTGTGCAAAGCAGTAATCAAAGCAAAAGGTGGCTACTGAAGAACCTAGAATATAAGACATATTTTCAGTTGTTTCACACTTTTTAAAGTATTTCCTTCCACATGTGTTAATTCATAGTTTTGATGTCTTCAATGTGAAGCTACAATTTTCAGAGCCCTGAAAATAAAGAAAAGTCTTTGAATGAGAAGGTGTGTCCAAACTTTTGGTCTGTACTGTATATAATAATATATATATATATAAATGTAAATATGTAAATATATATATTTACAGCTGTGGCAAAAATTGAGCTCACTGCAAAATTGTCAGTTTTTCTGATTTTTCTTTTTTATATTTTTGAGTAAAATGTAAGTTGTTCTTTTATTCTATAAACTGCTGACAACGTCTCTGAATTTCCAAGCAAAACATTTTCTATTTATTCTCTGATATGGTCAAAATAACAGAACAATGCACAGAATGCACAGAATGCACAGAATGCACAGAATGCACAGAATGCACAGAATGCACAGAATGCACAGAATGCACAGAATGCACAGAATACACAGAATGCACAGAATGCACAGAATGCACAGAATACACAGAATGCACAGAATGCACAGAATACACAGAATGCACAGAATGCACAGAATGCACAGAATGCACAGAATGCACAGCGCTTTCAACCCTAAAATAATGCAAAGAAAACAAGGTCATAATCATTTAGAAACAACAATACTAATAATGTTTTATCTCAGGAAGATTCAGAAATCAATATTTTGTGGAATAACCATGATTTTTAATAACAGCTTTCATGCCTCTTGGCTGCTTTCCACCAGTCTTCACACTGCTTTTGGGCGACCTTATGCCACTCCTGGCGCAAAAATGTAAGCAGTTCTTCTTTGTTTGATGGTCTGTGACTATCCATCTTCCTCTTGATTACATTCCAGAGATTTTCAATGGGGTTCAGGTCTGGAGATTGGTCTGGCCATGACAGGGTTTTGATGTGGTGGTCCTTTATCCACACATTGATTGTCTTAGCTGTGTGGCATGGTGCAGTGTCCTGCTTGAAAACCAGTCCTCAGAGTTGGGGAACATTGCCTGAGTAGAAGGAAGCAACTGTTTTTCCAGGGTAACCTTGTATGCGGCTTGATTCATATATACTTCGCAAAGTTTAATCTGCCAAATTCCAGCCTTGTTGAAGTATCCCCAGATCATCACTGATCCTCCACCAAATTTCATAATGGGTGCAAGACACTGTAGTTTGTACGCCTCTCCAGGTCTCCATCTAACCATTAGATGACCAGGTATTGGGCAAGGCTGAAAAGGACAATGCATCATGCCACACAGCTAGGTCAATCAATGTGTGGATGAAGGACCACCACATCAAAACCCTGTCATGGCCAGCCCAATCTCTCTCCAGACCTGAACCCCATTGAAAACCTCTGGAATGTAATCAAAAGGAAGATGGATAGTCACAACCCATGAAACAAAGAAGAATTTTTAAAATTTTTGCACCAGGAGTGGCATAAGATCACCCAAAAGCAGTGTGACAGACGGGTGGAAAGCAGCCAAGACGCATGAAAGCTGTGAATAAAAATCATGGTTATTCCACAAAATATTGATTTCTGAATCTTGACAAGGTAAAACATTATTATATTGTTGTTTCTAAATGATTATGACCTTGTTTTCTTTGCATTATTTGAGGTGTGAAAGCGCTGTGCATTCTGTGCATTCTGTACATTCTGTGCATTGTTCTGTTATTTTCACCATTTCTCATTTTCAGAAAATAAATACAACATTCATTGCTTAGAAATTCGGAGACGTTGTCAGTAGTTTATAGAATAAAAGAACAATTTACATTTTACTCAAAAATATAAAGAGAAAAATCAGAAAAACTGAAAGTTTTGCAGTGGTCTCTTAATTTTTGGCACAGCTGTATATACACTCTAGTACAATCACTGCCATGCTCCGCAATAATAAAAGTACATTGGCTGCCACCACCAATGGTTCATTAAAAGCCAATTGGACATATTGGTAATGTTGTGCCTTACAAGAATTTAGTGGTGTGATTTATAGAGCAAGAGGAACAAAGCTCGTACATTTTATATATTTAATCTGATAATTAGGTACAGATTATAAAAATATACAAGAGATGCTACAAAAGAAGAAAAAACAATACAATACATGCAGTCACATAAAAAAGGGAGAAACAAAAGAAAGTTAATAGACCTGTTGTCATTGGAATGGCGCAGATCTTGCAGAGGAAAGCTCTTCAATTAGGAAATTGAATATGGTTCTGGGCTAGAAGCTGCTTTTATCAGGTACCTGCAATTCCCACCTAACTCCCCTGGTGACCTCAGATAGAGACCGACAAACGAGATGCAGACTCAGGTACCAAACATTATGACATTCCCAGTCTTAGGCTGGTTTCAGACATCCGTGTTTAATCAGGTACCAGTCATACGCATGGTTATGGTCACACGTGTGACATCCGTGTTTGCATATGTGTGACACGTACCGGGTAAAACGTGTCTCTGTAATGAAAAAATGTTCTAAATTTACCTGTATCCAGCGATGCTGTCTCCGGCTCTGCTGCCTCCCGCTCCTGACCCCCACTCATTATTTTCATTGATTATACATTGCCCGAGGATCTGGAAGCCGGAACATCGCGGGGACAGGCTGGATACAGCACCGCCGAGGACAGCACCGCCGGGGACATCACCGGGGGCATTGCCGGTGACAGGTGAGTATACAGCAGTTTCTGCAGTGACATCCAGGGACTCATCAGGGTTCCCAATGAACTCTCATGAACCCCTGGAAGTCACCATCGTAACACTCGCTGTAACGCAGTTGATGCAGGGGTGTCATCAGGAGGTCATCAGAGTTCATTGGGAAATCCGATGACCTTCTGGACGTCCCTGAACACACAATGCTGGCAGGATACTCACCTGTCACTAGTGATGTCCCCAGCGGTGCTGTCCTCAGCGATGCTGTCCTTGACTGTGCTGTCTCCTTCGCTGTCACCGCGATGCCCCTGCTCTCAGCTGCTCACTGCGGTGAATAATCAATGAAAATAATAAGCGGGGGTCAGGAGCGGGAGGCAGCAGAGTCGGAAACAGAATCACTGGATACAGGTAACTATAGAAAATATTTTTATTTAAAAAACCGTGTTTTCTCCGGTATGTGTCACACTGATGTCACACGGATCGCAACAGTGTGCGGTCCGTGTGACACCCGTGCTGCTGGAGAAAAAACGGGCAGGTATCCGTGTGAAATAGCGGGGCCACACGGTCCGTGTGAAAACACAGCCGTGTGAGAGTGCACAATAGGGTAACATGGGTACGTGTGACATTTGTGTTAAAAACGGATGTCATACGTACCTAAAACACGGACGTCTGAAACCAGCCTTAAGTATATCTGCCCCCTGAGGGGACAGCAGAAGATATTAATACCAATTCTTATCAAAATGTCAGCTCTCTACACATATGAGATATGGCATATACAACTTTATGCACCTGGTTGATATTAATTCTGACCTAATGCGCCAGCCGCGTAGCAGTGCAAGTGAAAGTGTCTTGTTCAGCACTGCATCACAATGCTGAAAATATGTCTCCCATATTAATAGAACCCAAATCTGTCACTAAAAACCCAATAGTCATATTTAGTATTTGCCCAATGGAAATACATGCAGCCGACCCGCTCCTGTCAGGAGACTGTGCGCCGTTCCGGGTGATACCAATGTGAGACTTGCACAGTGACAGTCAAAGTTAAATCGAGTCCATGAGCTACAGACTTGGGTGAACCCTGACGTCACTGCGAACACGGTGGTATGATTTCCTCCTGAAGATGGTTATATCTCTGAAACGCGTACAGACTTATGAAAATAAAGGGATTTATTCAAAAACTTCTGGATTCTGTGGTTTTAGCGCGGCTTACACCCATATTCCTCTCCCCGTTTATGACTCCAAAAATACGGTATACGTGGAAATCCAATAAAGAAGACAGCACTTCCAAAATAGTGGAAACGTCGGGATCCTTTATTCTCCAGCCCGAGCTACATTTTGGATATCTCTATGGGGCGTTTCTCAAGCATGAGAAGGGCTCTATACAGGGGGCTGGTGGTGAATAAGGTATCCTGACTAGAGAGGAGCGGACTTGGGGAAGAACAGATAAATTTTGGTTTGGAATCCGGACTTGACCTGAACCCCAACTGAAGTCATTGATTGGGCAGTTCGGGTCTTCGCCCACATGCAGCCAGTCATAAACAGAGCACTTCCGGGGGCGGGTGGTTGAGTTTTTCCATTTTCTGGCTTGGTGCACACTTGTTACCCCCAGTGTGAGCGATTCAAACACCGTAAGCAGCTCGCAGTGGGCTGCGCCCCAAGCGTACCCAACCAGAACAATGCGTGAGCCAGTGGTTTGCATACGTAATGCACCCGAATTCTTTTTTTTTAAAGACTGTGTTCGAACCTCGGGTTTCCTCAATCTCTAATCCTGACTTTTCCACAATTTTGGATTTTGGATAATTAATACAATTGATAGGAAACTTTGGCAGTTCCCTCCAGGAACGGGGTTGCATTCATCCAAGCAGTTAGGCAGTGCTAGTGTTTATCTGAAATTATATATATACTGTATATATCTATATATCTATCTATATATATCCATCTATATATATATATATACAGTCAGGGCCAGAAATATTTGGACAGTGACACAAGTTTTGTTATTTTAGCTGTTTACAAAAACATGTTCAGAAATACAATTATATATATATAATATGGGCTGAAAGTGCACACTCCCAGCTGCAATATGAGAGTTTTCACATCCAAATCGGAGAAAGGGTTTAGGAATCATAGCTCTGTAATGCATAGCCTGCTCTTTTTCAAGGGACCAAAAGTAATTGGACAAGGGACTCTAAGGGCTGCAATTAACTCTGAAGGCGTCTCCCTCGTTAACCTGTAATTAATGAAGTAGTTAAAAGGTCTGGGGTTGATTACAGGTGTGTGGTTTTGCATTTGGAAGCTGTTGCTGTGACCAGACAACATGCGGTCTAAGGAACTCTCAATTGAGGTGAAGCAGAACACCCTGAGGCTGAAAAAAAGAAATAATCCATCAGAGAGATAGCAGACATGCTTGGAGTAGCAAAATCAACAGTCGGGTACATTCTGAGAAAAAAGGAATTGACAACACGGATGACAACAGTGGTGGATGATCGCCGCATACTTTCTTTGGTGAAGAAGAACCCATTCACAACATCAACTGAAGTCCAGAACACTCTCAGTGAAGTAGGTGTATCTGTCTCTAAGTTAACAGTAAAGAGAAGACTCCATGAAAGTAAATACAAAGGGTTCACATCTAGATGCAAACCATTCATCAATTCCAAAAATAGACAGGCCAGAGTTAAATTTGCTGAAAAACACCTCATGAAGCCAGCTCAGTTCTGGAAAAGTATTCTATGGACAGATGAGACAAAGATCAACCTGTACCAGAATGATGGGAAGAAAAAAGTTTGGAGAAGAAAGGGAACGGCACATGATCCAAGGCACACCACATCCTCTGTAAAACATGGTGGAGGCAACGTGATGGCATTGGCATGCATGGCTTTCAATGGCACTGGGTCACTTGTGTTTATTGATGACATAACAGCAGACAAGAGTAGCCGGATGAATTCTGAAGTGTACCGGGATATACTTTCAGCCCAGATTCAGCCAAATGCCGCAAAGTTGATCGGACGGCGCTTCATAGTACAGATGGACAATGACCTCAAGCATACAGCCAAAGCTACCCAGGAGTTCATGAGTGCAAAAAAGTGGAACATTCTGCAATGGCCAAGTCAATCACCAGATCTTAACCCAATTGAGCATGCATTTCACTTGCTCAAATCCAGACTTAAGACGGAAAGACCCACAAACAAGCAAGACCTGAAGGCTGTGGCTGTAAAGGCCTGGCAAAGCATTAAGAAGGAGGAAACCCAGCGTTTGGTGATGTCCATGGGTTCCAGACTTAAGGCAGGGATTGCCTCCAATGGAGGCAATTGAAAATAAAAATATTTTGTTTGGGTTTGGTTTATTTGTCCAATTACTTTTGACCTCCTAAAATGTGGAGTGTTTGTAAAGAAATGTGACAATTCCTACAATTTCTATCAGATATTTTTGTTCAAACTTTCAAATTAAACGTTACAATCTGCACTTGAATTCTGTTGTAGAGGTTTCATTTCAAATCCAATGTGGTGGCATGCAGAGCCCAACTCGCGAAAATTGTGTCACTGTCCAAATATTTCTGGACCTAACTGTATATATATATATATATATATATATACATATATATATATATTTATATATATATATATAGAGAGAGAGAGAGAGAGAGAGAGAGAAAGATATATATATATATATATATATATATATATATATATATATATATATATATATTTTTTTTTATATATATATATATAGATATATATATCTTAAGAAAAATTGAGACTTTTGCTACAATTGACTTCAACTTAATTTTTCTAAAAAGCAACTTACATATCTAATTCCTATTACTGGCTCATTTGAAGTGCTGAGCTTATTACTTCTCATAAATAACGACGACATGGTGTTAATGGGTTTATAATGAAAAATAAATAATTTCTCCATTATTGTGAACATTCTCATTTATTTTGCCATAGTCAAAATCTTCATGTAATTGCAAATGTACATTCAATAATCCTTTTAAGGGTTTTATTATATGGAGTATGATCAGTGTAATTTTTAGAGCACCATATGTAATAGAAGTATAATTATGTTGTAGCTGGCGCCATAAAACGTACTGCAGAGTCTGCAATTAAGAAATAAGGAGTGTATTAGTGTTGTGCATTGTATTCAGGCTTCTAGGAACAAAGCCGATGCTGCCACCTCTGGGTCTTACGGGGGACCGTGCACATAGTCCCTGAAAAATAGTTGATCTGTCATTATTTATATTCCTTCTCTTGGTAGACTTTAAGGAGGTCAACTACTAACAATGATGATCCACCTTTAAAGGTTAGTTATCACCTGTCCAGATGACGATTTTTAGGGACCCAACCGTTGCAAACCCTCATGATCCCAAGAATAAAGTGCTGCCCATATATAAGAGCCACTACCCTATCTTTGTCTATGGAACTGTTGGAGATAGCTGAACACTGTTTTTGACTATCTCTTGCAGATCTGCTAACCACTAATGGAGAGCTAGCAGTTGGACTTTTGGAGTATCACCTGTCATGATCCAGGCCGGCTTTTCCCCGCTGCTGGTCACACCCAGCTCTGGCCTGGTCATGTCAGGGGTTAACTTCCCTTGCCTCGTTCTGGATCCCAGGACGCTATATCTTGCCTCTCTACCTATGGCTCAGTGGCAGTGATATTTCTGCCTTGCAGCATGTATACTGGCTCTGGTGAGTGTTCCCGATTTGTTCTGCCTCCCTGCTACTGTGTCCTGACTTGTACAATCCCCCGTTTGTCTGCCTCTCCCGGTCCCTGACTTCCCCTTCCTGTCTGTTGTTTGTGTTTCCCTCTGTATACCTGATCTCCCAGCATCCAACTCGGTTCTGATTTATGACTTTGATATTGATCCTCCCTTTGCAGTGACTTGACTTCCCAGCTAGACCCTGACTGCTTGATTACTCTATTGCCCCCTGGTGGTTCGCCTGTTAACTGCCTGCTGAAGTTACTCTGCTGTACTTCAGCTGTCTTTCAATTACAGTGTTTCTTTGTCTCTCTTTCGCTACTCTGCTGCCACCTAGTGGGGATTACGCTGTACTACGTCTTACTAGCCTTTGCACAGTGTGACATCACCTTTCTATGAATAGGTAATAACTTGCCAATTTGATGGCATACCCCTTTAATGGCATACCTACTATGTAGGAAGAACACACCTATGGTCCTACGTAAAGAGAAGGTCCAGTCTGGTTGGCCCAATCTCTTTTGATTTTGGGTACAAAGAACTTTTGCAGGTCTCCTGTTAAGGGTACACTCACATGAGTGTATGACTCGGATGAGTGCAATATGAGAAAATCTCGCATTGCACTCGGACCAATGTTATTCAATGACGGAGAGCAGATGGTCAGCTTTTTTCTCATCCAGATTCTGGATGAGCAAAAAGTTGCAGCATACTGCGATTGTGAGCGAGAAACGTGTCAATCGCAGCCATACAAGTCTATGGGTGTGAGTAAAACTTCGGACTGCACATCCAAGCGCAATGCGATATATGCACAGACTGACAATGGAGGAAATGGGGAGATCACGCCCTCCCTCTCCTCCACAGCTGTGATCTGATCTCAGGATCGGATCACAGTTGCAGGACACTGGCAGCACAGCGCGAGACGAGGGTCATTAGCATCGTGTGTATACAGCCTTATAAAGGAGCTGTTTCGGTCAGAAAGAAGTGGGTGATGAATTGGCTCAACGGTCATGGAAATTGAAAAAAACGAACACCAGGTTTCCAAAGGAAAAACTTTGAAGCCTTAAAGAGAACCATTTTCATCAATTTTGCATAGGATTCTATATTCTATAAAACCGTAGAACAGTGAGCACCAAATGCAAGATGAGATCCACATTTCCATCACGTAGCTCGTTCTTAAAATACTGTAAGCCATTTTTTGTGATTAGTGTAAATTCAGTCAATGACAATAGAATCCCATTGTTGGGATTCCTGAGGAACCAGTGGCTAAGGATATGTGCACAAAGAGTTTCTTTGAAGTTTTTTTTCTACAGGTCTACTTAAAAAAACACATAAAATCGCTTCCAAAACCATTGAAAACCTCTTCCTATTCATATATATTGTAAAACCACTTTGATCTTCATATGTTCAGTGTTTTGGGTGTTTTCCATTTCTATTCAGTTTTCGAAAAAACAAATGTTTTAGGAGAAGCAATCTACCAAAATGAGTAAAAAAAAATCCAAGCTGCTTTGGGAAACTAAAAGCTCTTATAAAAGCTCCCAACGGGTATGAATGAGCACGCTGAGGCTTTTCGCTGAATTTTTGGAGACGATCCTGAGTGGACACTCAGAATATGATTCATCAACACAGGCATTGTTGACACCACTTCTGATATGAGAGTGCCTTGGAGTCATCCAAGCCTCCTCATCTAGATGTCATGTGTATAAGGACAATCTCAGGTTCAGAGTTCTCAATTATGATCTGAGACCATGCACAATTAAACTTACTTTTTTCCTTTGAGCAATTTAGGGTTCATCCCTTCCCTGGTTCAACAGCAGACTTGCTCAGCTGCCTTCAGTTGAGCACTTCCGGGTTGTATTTAGTCCCTCTTCTTCCTGGACACCTTGCTGGTTATTCAATTCATTTTGGGTGCTAACCTGGAGCAGAGAGGACATGTTGATTGCTGCTGTCTGTCTGCTGCTATTTTTGCAAGTTAAGCGGTTTCTTCTTCCTTCTTTTGTTATACCCTTACCCTTACTCCATGGTTATTTGATGGTGCACGTTATTGGTGTATATAGGTTTTTGTTACCCCCATCGGTTTCTGTGTTGGTGGGTTGTTGGGCTCCGTCAATCCCCCTGGGTGGCAGAGACTTAGTTGTTAGGGCCTGGACAAGAGACAGGGCTAGGCTATGTTGGCGGCTCGACCCTGACTACCTCTTAGTCTACCATCGGGATAAGGAACAGCTCAAGGTCCCCAGACTAAGGGTCAGCCTGATAGTTCCATTTCCATCCATTTCCCATTACACTAGAGTGTCTGCCAAGTGGTGTGCAATGCACTACACCAGGAATTTCAGCCCAGTTAAGTACTGGAGTGAGACTTCTGATGTAGGCAACTCAACAGCTTGTCATGAATTATATGAGCTGTGACAAACTGTTCCCGCAGTTCCCCCTTCCTGCCCCATCTCCCACCCAATCTTCAGAGAAACTGGCATGAAAACACCAAAAGTCACAAAATTTAGATGCATCTCCAAGAATTATGGTGCTAAAGCTTTGGTCAACCGAGCTCTTAAAGTATTTTAAGAGGTTTTGAGATTTGGTGAGGATTTCAAGGGTTTCCAGCCAGCTTCTCCTAAAAGAAGTCAAACTACAATTTCTCAGGGGCCCAAATCTCTTAAGGTGGTGTCACACATAGCGACGCAGCAGCGATCACGACCAGCAATCTGACCTTATCAGGATCGCTGCTGCGTCGTTACATGGTCGCTGTCAAACAGGCAGATCTCACCAGCGACCAGTGACCAGCCCCCAGCCAGCAGCGACGCGTGGAAGCGTAACTAAGGTAAATATCGGGTAACCAAGGAAAGCACTTCTCTTGGTTACCCGATATTTACCTTAGTTACTAGCGTCCGCCGTTCTCACGCTGCCAGTGCCGCATCCCTGTTCCCTGCACTCCTAGCCAGAGTACACATCACGTTAATTACCCCATGAGTACTCCAGCTATGTGTGCAGGGAGCAGGGAGCCGTCACTGGCAGCGTGAAAGTGGCGGACGCTAGTAACTAAGGTAATTATCGGGTAACCAAGGAAAGGACTTCTTGGTTACCCAATGTTTACCGTGGTTACAGCTTACCGCAGGCTGCCAGAAGCTGGCTCCCTGCTCGCTTCAGTTCGTTGCTCTCTCGCTGTCACACACAGCGATGTGCGCTTCACAGCGGGAGAGCAACGTCCAAAAAATGAAGCAGGACATTCAGCAACGACCGACGACCTCACAGCAGGGACCAGCTCGTTGCTGGATGTCACACATAGCGACAGCGACTGGACGTCGCTGCTACGTCACAGAAAATGGTGACTTAGCTGCGACGTCGTTGTCGTCGTCGCTATGTGTGACACCAACTTTAGACACACCAGCATTTGTATTCCAAGATTAAGATTGTTTATGGACCTTTGGTGACTTCACGGCCATTGTAAAGTCTCTTAATTGCAGGAGTCTAAAAGAACTGAACAGGAGACAAGCTGGTGTGCAGTACTGGCATTAGGGGGAAGGGAGAGAAAACTGGGCAATTTCACAGGGCTCCATTCTCCTAGGTTCACCAGCGTATATGTCCTGATGAAAATACTGCTGGGGGACCTCTGTGACATCACGGTCATGTGACTATGTTGTCACCAAAGGTTTCTTAATTGCAGGAGTCTAAGGGTAAGTTCACACAGGGCGTTTTTTGCGGTGTTTTTGACCTCAAAACTGCATGATTTTGCTTCCCCAGCAAAGTCTATGAGTTTTCATTTTTGCTGTCCGCACACAACTTTTTTTTTAAACTGCGTTTTTGAGCTTAAAAAAAAAATGGACATGTCAATTCTTTCCTGCGTTTTTCTGCGTTTTCCCCCCATGCATGGGAAAAACACAGAAAAATGCAGAGATCAAAAACGCAGCAAAACACAGCCAAAAATGCACCAAATCGCGGCAAAAACGCATGCTTAAGATGAAGAGGAGACAGGCTGGAATGTATGTGCAGTGTATATATATATATATATATATATACATATATATATATATATATATATATATATATATATATATATATATAGATTATTCATGAAAAAAAGACATCCACTGAAAATGAGCTCTAACCAATGCTGCATGAACCTGAAAAGTAAAGTTTGGTGTTCGTACTGAACATGGACTTTACTAAGAAATCAGTGCTCAAGTTCGTAGTTTGGGTGTTTTACGTATACTAACCACTTGATCGGTTGACTCGGGTACGCTCGATGCTCAGTCCAGTGTGAGCCTCTTGCAGTGTTTGAATGGCTCACGCTGGGGATAACAACAGCGTGATCGAATGTAGTGTGCACCCAAAAAAAAATAGAAAAATCCCACCCTCCCCCGGAAGTGTTCTGTTTATGGCTGGCTGCATGTTGGCGATCACCTGAACTGCCTAATTAGTGACTTCCATCAGGGTTCAGGTCAAGTCTATGTCCATAAGAGAACTTTATCTAAAGTCCGGCTGAACTCGCCAAGCCAAATTTCAACGAGTCTACTCATCTCTAGCTCTAACCCATCTTTTGGCACAAAAAAATAATGTGTCAAGATTCCACTTGGGGGCACAGGGACTTAGAGATCAAATGTTAAGTGCAGTAAGACAAAAAGCCTACAAGAGGTCGCTAGCACAAGCGTTAGAATAGTCAAACAAGCTAAAGTCAAAACCGGGTTGTCACGTCTAACCAACGGGGTGACCAAGCCATAGTCAAGTGGAAGCAAGGGGGCCAGAAGCCAAGGAGTCACGTCAGGAGCCGAAGGGGAACAAAGTCGTAGTCAGGGAGCATAACCGAGGTCGAAGACCGGGAGATCAGGTAAGTACAGATGAGGGGTTGGAGGCCGAGAGACAGGATGGGACCAGGGTGAGGTAGACAGGATGGGAGGACAGAAAAAGGGGAGCGGAGGTCAGGGAGAGGTAGGCTGGTTAGCGGGACAGATCAGAGAAAACTGACAGGAACCAGCGCGCACGCTGCAGAGCAGAGCTATTATTAGCGGCGTTTCGGAGGATTCCACAAAATAATAAAGCGGCAATCGTCCCGGGACGAGGCACAACCGCAAAGACCTCTCCCACCTAACTTAACCCCGTCAGAGCCAAGCTACAGCCATGACAATAAGACCCTGTCTTATTTTCAGAGAAACATGGTATCTAATTGGTGATTGTCCAATTTCATATTTTCAACCAAGATGCATGACAAGGAGATAGACTGATCGTTATTCAATAAGCCCAAAATATCCGGAAAGATTGTATTGAAAGGATAAATTGTATGACTTCTAAAAAAGTTAAAATTGGACAGATTTGTATTGTATATATATTGAATTATAAGAAAAGAATGAAACTGGCCATTTGGGTCCCTTCCACATGCGGAAACGTCTCTTAAACTTCACAAAAACTCTAACAGATATTATACCTGTAATTCTTTGAATGATTTATTCAGCGCTCTGAAAGTCATCGGTATCAATCATTTGCTTCTCCCCCAGATTTTTCCAGCCTGATTCTTCAGCATTTGAACTCTGAAAATGGAAAAAATGATGAGAAACATCAGAAATAAATTGAATTGTGGTCTTTTTGCCACATGCACAAGTGGATACAGGCCCAATGAATATTAGACAACACTCGCTGCTGGATTCTGATTTTTTTTTAGAATTAATTCATTTATTTTTCTTTTTTTTTGCAGTCTCCTCCATTCATAGTTCCTGATCTCTTTTATCATGTGTTTTCCTGGTGGTTGTCTTTGCATGTTATACTTTTATTTTTAGATGCATAACCTTTATTCTTCACGCCGACCACTTTATATTTCAAAGTTCACTTCTTAATGTTTCTCCGCTATTATGAATGTGCAAAGAGTTTACGAGCTGCCAAAATGTTGACTTTCAGCAGGGTAGATTCTAAAAATGCAGGCAATATAACTTCGGAAACTTGTTCTTGAACTTAACTGCAAATTTAAATATTATTGTCTTTGGCAAAAGTAAGAAAAAAAGAGGGAAATAATAAGAAAAAATGTAGAGGAGAGAATGAAGAACCAAGTGACCAAAGACGGCGCCGGTCAAATGTACCCTCATCATTTCTAGAGATGGGGAATTTCTTGCAGATAGCAAGAATGAAAAATATATTTTCCCAGCCAACTTGTGATTGGCTGCACTTGGTCTTTAGCCAACTTGGGATTGGCTGCACTCGGTCTTTTGCCAACTTGGGATTGTCTGCAATCGGTCTTTGGTCAACTTGGGATTGGCTGCATTCGGTCTTTGGCCAACTTGGGATTGGCTGCACTTGGTCTTTGGCCAACTTGGGATTGGTTGCATTTGGTCTTTGGCCAGCTTGGGATTGGCTGCACTTGGTCTTTGGCCAACTTGGGATTGGCTGCAATCGGTCTATGGCCAACTTGGGATTGGCTGCATTCGGTCTTTGGCCAACTTGCAATTTGCTGCACTTGGTTGACAAAGTTGATTTTGCATGTTTCTCAACATTTTGGATCATCTCGGTCTTTGTTCACATGTTGCATTTTGGCTGCATTTTTTTCTGCAGCCAAAAACCTGCTCTCTCAGCCATAAAAATGGTGCATTCAAAACACCAATTTTTCAGCTTTTTAATGCATTTTTCAGGAAGTTTTTTTGCATCTTAGACACATTTTTGCAACGTTTCTTGGATGCGATTTACTTGTATGATTTGTCTGCTGTAAATGTTTAACCCTAGAACGCGCAAGTAATTCAATCTACCATAGAAAACAAATGACCTAGCAGGCCTGCGAGGCCCCAGGTATGTGTTCTAGGGTTAATAAAGTTAATTTTATTCAATCAAAATTTTTAAAAAATACAGCAAAAATGATGCAAAAAAAGTGAAAAAACACTCAAAAGTTTGACATGCTGCAAATTGAGAAAAACGCTGCAGTTTTCCAATTCAGTCGGGAAAAATAAATCTGTGGAATCTCATAGCATTTGTATCACACTGTACAAAGGGCTAGTAAGATATAGTACAGCGTATTCCCCAGTAGGTGGCAGCAAAGTAGTGATGGAGAGACAAAGTAACACTGTAAGGGAAAGGCAGCTGTAGTACAGCAGAGTAACGTCAGCAGGCAGTTCACAGGCGAACCACCAGGGGGCAATAGAGTGGTCAAACAGTCAGGGTCTAGCCAGGAAAGTCAAGTCACTGCAAAAGGAGGATCAGAATCAAGTCAGAAAACAGAACCGAGTCGGAAGCCGGGAGATCAGGTATGCAGAGTGAAACACAAACAACAGACAGAAGAGGGAAGTCAGGGACCTGGACATACGGATGAGCAGGGAAGATTACAAGTCAAGACACAGTAGCATGGAGGCAGGACAGATCGGGAACACTCACCAAAGCCAGTATACATGCTAATACTGCAAGGCAGAAATATCACTGGCACTGACCCATAGGTAGAGAGGAAAGATATAGGGTCCTGGGATCTGGAACGAGGCAAGGAAAGTTAACCACTTAAATGACCAGGCCAGAGCCGAGTGTAACCACCACAGGGAAAAGCCGGCCTTGATCCTGACAGTTTGCTGATACTGTACAATTTTATGTTGCATAAAAAAAGTTGAAAAAATAAGCTATGTGTGAACATAGCCTTAAATGGACAAAAACATTATCTTCCTTACTAAAATCATGGGTCCTGTGAAAGAGGTCTAAAGCGGGCTTTACACGCAACAACATCGCTAACAAGATGTCGTTGGGGTCACGGAATTCGTGACGCACATCCGGCCTTGTTAGTGACGTCGTTGCGTGTGAAACGCAGGAACGACCGTTAACGATCAAAATTACTTACCTAATCATTGACACGTCGTTCCTTTCCCAAATATCGTTGCTGCTGCAGGTACGATGTTGTTTGTCATTCCTGCGGTGTCACACATCGCTATGTGTGACACCACAGGAACGAGGAACATCACCGTACCTGCGGCCGCCCGCAATGAGGAAGGAAGGAGGTGGGCGGAATGTTTGGCCCGCTCATCTCCGCCCCTCCGCTTCTATTGGGCAGCCGCTTAGTGACGTCACTGTGACGCCGAACGAACTGCCCCATTAGAAAGGAGGCAGATCGCCGGCCACAGCGACTTCACTAGGCAGGTAAGTGTGTGTGACAGGTGTTAGTGATGTTGTGCGCCACGCGCAGTGATTTCACAGCGAAGAAGAAAAAAAAACTACAGGCAATTAACTCTTTGAAAACTAGATCAGAGCGTAGAATCTACAAGCTATCTATGAAGCTAAAAACACCGTTCACAATTAGCAATAAAGAAAACAAACGATCAGATCGTATGACCCACGGACCCTATGACGCTATGGGGTCTGGGTCCGTCTCTTTGTTCTTAGACTACCGGCGAAAGATTCAAGCCCGCTAAGGGTCAATAGCGTCAACCCCTTCCTCAGTTCAGAGATCAGACCGTTCGCCACAAGTCTCCGAAACCGCAGGCAAATCTCATATACATTATATATGACACTTACCTGCGATTTTGAGTGATCAGCTCCTGTTTCGGTGGCCTGTGGGTACTAGGAAACGATCCCTCGGATCCGAGATAGAAGTTCGGCCAATCTTTCTTACGGTATCCCAGCAGTGCCTCCAGTTGTTAAGGATGGGATACAATTGATCCCTTTTTCCCGATCTGATCGTTGTTCCGAATTAAAATGTCGTTTGTGCACGGCGAAAAAGAATGATAATTAATTGGAAATCAATTAAAACTCTTCCTCTCACGACCAAGGCTGAGGCAAGACTGAAAATCTTTATTCTCGGACAATTAGACCACGAAGTAAAAGGGGTGTAAACAAAAGTTTTAGTCCAATCAAGTATCGCAGGTCAGGGCTTCATGACGTAGAGAGATCTGCATATTCTCCGTTGATTGGTCAGTCTAGGCTCCAGGAATTTCTCTTTGTCCATCTGTCTTGGGTGTAAACCAGGAAATGGTGGCCATATTCAAGCTATACATATATATATATATTCTAGTATATACTGAGGTTAAGGAAAATACACTGAATATGCAATATACTTATATAAACGTGTTAGTAAAAGAATAAAAGAGAACAAAGACATGCATAGATATGTGTGTTAGTTTACATCTTACTAAACTATATACCTGAGTCTATGAAATGGCTGAATTAAGTATTTTTGGATACTCAATTCTTTATCCTCAACACCCGTGACGCACAACCCACGGGGGTGGGTGCTTTCACCAGCAACATCGCTATCGTGCCTTTTACTGTAACAGAGTTTGGATTTGTTGTAAGTCTAGGATAGAGTTAACCAGCATTGTAGCACAACCAAGTAGTATAAGTAGTTCAAGAACTAGGAGGCAGGCCATGTCAGCAGTGCAACTGCCAACTAGCTAAGTGCTCAATAAGTTGCCTTCAAATGGGATCTGCAGAGCTGGGTTTGTCAAATAGTCTAAAGCGGGCTTTACACACTGTGATATCAGTCCCGATATCGCTAGTGTGGGTACCCGCCCCCATCTGTTGCGCGACACGGGCAAATTGCTGCCCGTGGCGCACAACATCGCCCAGACCCGTCACACATACTTACCTGCCCGGCGACGTCGCTGTGACCGGCGAACCACCTCCTTTCTAAGGGGGCGGTCTGTGCGGCGTCACAGCGACGTCACTGAGCGGCGCCCAATAGAAGCGGAGGGGCGGAGATGAGCGGGACGTAACATCCCGCCCACCTCCTTCCTTCCGCATTGTGGCCGGGAGGCAGGTAAGGAGAGCTTCCTCGTTCCTGCAGTGTCACACGGAGCGATGTGTGCTGCCGCAGGAACGAGGAACAACCTCGTTACTGCTGCAGTAACGATATTTGAGAATGGACCCCCATGTCACCGATGAGTGATTTTGCACGTTTTTGCAACGATGCAAAATCGCTCATAGGTGTCACACGCAACGGCATCGCTAATGCGGCCGGATGTGTGTCACCAATTCCGTGATCCCAACGAGTTCGCATTAGCGATGTCGTAGCATGTAAAGCCCCCTTTAGGCAAAGCTGACGAGCAGTTTAGCAAAATTGGGTAATAAAAATTGTCTAAGAAGTAGGCATTGAACCATGGTATTGGTGTAGATGCCAACTGAATACCTTATAAGGCCTGACCAAGTAACATCACAGGAGAGTGGCAGGCTTCCATCGCAACCTGATGCATCGCAGAGCAGTAAGAGCCATCAGAAAAAGGAGGCAATGTGACCTACCGTACCATTACTGGTATTTGGTGAGTAATTCCAATTTCTGTGATAAATGGACAGATAGATAGTAGTACTGGTAGTCTTGAAAGCAGTGGTAGTATTTAGTACATGTAGCAGGGCTGTAATATTGTAGAGGAGCAATGTGGACTATGGTATCATTGTTGATGCCAAGTGAATACCTTAAAATCTGATCAAGTGACATCATAGGAGGGTGGCAGGCTTCCAAAGCAACCTGATGCACAGCAGAGCAGCAAGAGCCATCAGAGGAAGGAGACAATGTGTCCTGCCTTGACCTCACCGGAATTGGGTGAGTAAATCCAATTTCTGGGATGAATGGACAGATAGGCCGGTGTCCCATTTGCAATTGCCTCGCGTGTATCTCGCGCAAGTTTCGCGGTTCATCATCCGTCACGGACTCACACTCTGCTCACAGGAGCGGGTCGGTTGCATCCATCTCTATGCAGCTGACCCGCTCCTGTGAACAGAGTGTGTATTCCGTGACGGGTGATGCACCACGAAACTTGCGCGAGATGCACGCGAGGCAATCGCAAGTGTGATACTGGCCATAGAGAGATAGTAGTAATGGTAGTCTTGAAAACAGCGGTAGTATTTAGTAGATGTAGCAGGGTTCTAATATCATAGAGGAGCAATGTGGACTTTGGTATCCTTGTGGATTCCAATTGAATACCTTATAAGGCCTGACCAGGTGACATCCCAGGAGAGTGGCAGGCTTCCAAAGCAACCTGATGCACAGCAGAGCAGCAAGAGCCAAAGAGCCATCAGAGGAATGAGGCAATGTGTCTTGCCTTACCCTTACTGGAATTTGGTGAGTAATTTCAATTTCTGTGATAGATGGACATATTAGTAATGTTAGTCTTGAAAGCAGTGGTAGTATTTAGTAGATGTAGCAGGGCTGCAATATCATAGAAGAGCAAATCGGACCACCATGGACCACAGTATCAGTGTGGATGCCAAATGAATACCTTATAAGGCCTGACCAAGTGACATCACAGGAGGGTGGCAGGCTTCCAAAGCAACCTGATGCACTGCAGAGCAGTAAAAGCCATCAGAGGAAGGAGGCAATGTGACATATCTTACCATTTCTGAAATTTGGTGAGTAATTCCAATTTGTGTGATAGATAGAGAGATGCAGACGGATAGATAGTAGTAATGGTAGTCGTGAACGCAATGGTAATATTTAGTTGACGAAGCAGGGCTGTAATATCATAGAGGAGCAACGTGGACCACGGTATCAGTGGGAATGCCAATTGAATACCTTATAAGGCCTGACCAAGTGACATCACAGGAGGGTGGCAGGCTTCCAAAGCAACCTGATGCACTGCAGAGTAATAAGAGCCATCAGAGGAAGGAGGCAATGTGTTCTGCCTTACCCTTTCTGGAATTTGATGAGTAATTCCAATTCCTGCAATAGATGGGCAGATAGATAAATAGTAGTAGTGGTAGTCTTGAAAGCAGTGGTAGTATTTAGTAGACGTAGCAGGGCTGCAATATCATAGAGGAGCAACACAAGTGCTTGTCATGCTACAGAAGGAATTAAAGATGCCAGGCGCCCATCTATAGAAAATTAATTTTATAATTCCTGCATGTTTCATATAAAGTGACTTAAATTGAAATTCCAAACTTACAATATTTCCTTAATACCATCTTACAGCTGTCTAATTAAAATGCCTTAATTATAATGAGCACTTCCACAGACACTGAGGGAAGCGTTCACATCCATATTTTAGAAAATTCTATTAAAGGTACAAGACACGGCTGCGAAATAAATGCTTAATTAAAGCTTTTAATTAACTGTCTTCAGCACTCGCTTTACATACATGTCCCGTCCGTCACTCCGGCGGCTTTGCCTATATCCTCCCTTTCCAATGACAGGTTTAATCACGGCTCGTATAGCGTTTGCATTTATTATATATGCACGGTGGATGTAATAGTGGTGGAGTTCAGTCTTCGATCCTATGGTTGCCATGGCTGTAGACTAGAATATATGAATCCCGCGGTAATTATGGCTCATCATGAGATCCTACAACCTTATTAATTGGAAGACATCCTCAGAATTGTTTTTATCAAAAGACGTAACGTTTGAAAGTCCATATGGGTCTCACCTGAGGTCATGCGGACCTTCTCTGGTTCATGCAATCTTCTGCAAGGAGTAAAATGGCAACAGATATTTTAGGCAATTCATGTAGGTAATCACTAATTGTTCGAAATCGCCCAGTTAAAGGGGACTAACCACTAGATTTTACCTATCTAAACTAAAGCCAGTGCTATACTGGCGCTATCATGCTGATTCTAAATATATCTTTAGTTGTGAGGTGGGATGTATAGCTTCTAAAATACAGGTAAGCAAAGTTTGTGAAATTCACTGTTACTTGATTGATAGGTGCAACGGAATATTTAATAGGTGGGTCGGGTTTTGCTAGTTATTCGCGCCCCTATCTGCTGCCTGTCCTTCCTCCCCCTGTAATAACAAAGACATGGGGATGAAGGACAGGCAGCAGACATGGGCGGGAATAACTATCAAATCCCGACCCATGTATTAGATATTCCGTTGCACCTATCAATCAAATAACAGTGCATTTCACAAACTTTACTTGCCTGTATTTCAGAAACTATACATCCGACCTCACAACTAAAGGTATGGATAGAATCAGCGTGATAGCGCCAGTATAGCACTGGATTTAGTTTATATAGGAAAATCCTGGTGGTTTGTCCTCTTTAAGGGAATTCCCATGATTTCTACATGATTCACTCATCTGTATAAACTGATGGGTTTTTTTTAATTTTTTTCAGAATTCAGGCCGGAGTCAGAACAAGGGAAAATCAAAACAGACCATCGGCACCAAGCCAAAGAGTCTCATTCACTAGCTGAATATCAATAACTGTGATCTAGAGACTGTCTGCTGGGGTTTATATAGAAAGAGCCGCCCATGGCTTCCGGCAAAGAGCTAATTACCTACCGGCTCACTAGAGAAAAACACAGGTGAAACCAAAGGGAAAACTAGTCTCAGCAATCTAAAACCTAAACACCTACACACTGCCGACGTTCAGCAAAAACATAGTAGCCATTGGCCCATGGGGTTGCACAACGTTTCAGGCACAGGGTAACACCCCAATTGGTTTTAGTCAGTGGTGTAACGTAAAGCTCCTGGACACCAATGCACGATCTTCAACAAGGCTCCCAACTGACATACAGTATGTCTTTAAGAGTATTGGTCTTCTCATATCTGTCAAAGGGATCTTTTTGGTCCCTGTACCCACTATACTGTAGTTAAGCCCTTGTTTTCCCCATTATAATCTGATTACTGGGAAAAACAGAAGTTAGCAGTAATCTCTAGGGGCAATGGTGTAACTATATTGGGTGCATAGAGAGGTACAAAAGGTCTCTTTGCCCCAAATGAGAAAAGCAGTAGTATTGAAGGCTGTGATGTTGTTGTTACACACCGGTCCTGGGTCTGTGTTCTGCTTCCTTTTTCCCAGTCTGCTAAACTTATGCTCCACTTTGGACTTTCCAAGTATCCCGGCGTGCTCCCCTATGATTTTCTTCCTAGGCCAATATATGGTTTACCAGGACACACATCTGTGTCTTGGTATTAAGACTCTTAGTTTGCCTGTGCATTATGACCTGTCTGTGATATCTAAGACCTCTGTCCCCAGTTTACAATCTCTAGGAGCCAGGACATCTCCTGTTTGCTTGCGGCTTCCAGTACCTCAGCTACCCGTTTGCTTTCTCCAGGTCCACAGCTATCAGATTGTGATCACCAGGAATTAAGCTACATGTCTGTTGCCTCCAGGACCTTTGCTACCTGTCTGAGGTCTTCAGGGCATCTCCTGTTTGCCTGTGGCTTCTAGACCTCAGCTACCTGTTTGCTTTCTCCAGGACCTCAGCTACCTGCCTGTGGGTTCCTGAACCTCAGCTATCTGTCTTTGGCCTTGTGGACTTCTACTTATCTGAGGTCTTCAGGACGTCTCCTTTTTGCCTGTGGCTTTTAGGATCTCAGCTACCTGTTTGCTTTCTCCAGGACATCAGCTACAAGTCTGTGGTGTCCTGAACCTTAGCTACCTGTCTACAGTTTACAGGGTCTCAGCTACCTGTCTGTGGCCTCCAGGACCTCTGCTACTTGTATGAGGTTTTCAGGATGTCTCCTGTTTTTCTGTGCCTTTAAGTACCTCTACTACTTGTCTGTGGTCTCTAGAGCCTCTGTTACCTGTTTGTGATCTCCAGGACCTCTGCTACCTGTTTGTGGTCCTGAGAACCTCTGCTACCTGTCTACTGTTTCCCTTGCTTGTGTCACCTGCTTCCATGGTGCTACCATCTCCCATAGCTGAGGTGCCCACCTCGACCCTAGGCTTTGTTGATCCACCTCACCTAGTGAGCGTAACCAATAGTTAGGGTTCCTGTTGGAGATTCTGCATTGGCGCCCGTGAGCTTTACGTTATGCTAAAGTTTGGGGAAACACATAAGCTCAGGGCAGTGCAGTCCCAACACAGGACAAAAGAAGAATTACATAGTGCTCATTCACAATAAAAGTGTGGCTGCATAATATGTCAGGTCCTCCAAAGAGGTCTCTGCTGGACTCCATAGACCTTGTGAACACTAATGTGCTCATAATAACCCGAAAACCCAAAGACACCCTAAGATGTGCGATTGGTTCTCTCCATTTTCAGATTTCCGTATATGTAGTGAAACTGAAATGACAAGGAGGGGGGGGGGCGCAAATGGTGTCTTTTTGTACCAGAAAGAATCTAATTAGGTGCACTAACCTGGTGTGCTTGTAGACACAACCACTATAACCACGTGTTAAGGAAGGCTGCTGCAGAACCCAGGAAGATAACATTGGAGGAGATGGAAGAAAAGGGTTAATCTGTGCTGCCAGAAGAACATCACTGAAGATCGATGGAGATTAAGACATCTGATTTTATTGTTTGACGCGTTTCGGAGTCATATGACTCCTTCTTCAGGATCTAAAACCGGTAATGTATATTATTGATTTTTGTTCCTGAAGAAGGAGACGAAACGCGTCGAACAATAAAATCAGATGTCTTAATCCCCATCGATCTTCAATAATCTTCTTCTGGCAGCACAGATTAACCCTTTTCTTCCATGTCCTTTAATGCAGATTTCCATATATTTAACCCATGTTTCCTTCACTTACCTATGCACAAAAAAAATCTCAAAACTCCAAAATGAAGCGATTTTTCCCTCCAGAGGTTGCAAAATGGTTTTAGTTCTTAAAAGCAAATCTGTTTTCTGTAATAAAGCCATCGCACCGTCAGTTACACGAGGCAGGCTCGCTAAGGGCCGCCGTCTCCACCTTGACAAATGAATTCTATACGTGGCTACAGAAATAAAAAGGACAATTTCAGTTTTTCTGATTTGGGCTCTTTTAACAGCTTGAATGATAGAGAGGGGAAAATTGCCTCTGAGCTGGTGTGATTTTAATGAAATGGGCCACCACGAGAGGCCACTTTTTCACCAAAGGGAGCAGGGCAGCAAAGCCTCGGGCTGATGAGAATCCTTTACAAAGCAGGGTTGTCAATCATCCCTCTGTTTCGTACAATGTGCACCAGCAGGCGCGGACTGCAATACAGTACATTAAAGGGATTTCAAAGCCCATCCTAGCACCGAGAGGTAACGGAGGGTCACTAATGATTTGACACGCAGGTCTGTGAGGTTCAGCCGAGAAGACTATGTGATAGGGATAATGTCATGAAAACATAGAAATTGCTAAAGCTATATCTGCTCATAGGGGAAGAAGAAGAAAAATAGGCAACGTATATTTTATTGGATACTAAATTATATTTTTGCGCATTTTTTTTAAATGGATGATGCGTGTTATTAAATCCCAGATATAGTAGTAAATAGTATAAAATTAATGTAGCACGCTATGGTACTGTATGCCATATACATAGCCAGGGGCAGAAATATTGGTGAATGATCGTTACGGATCCGGTGATCGGTGGTTAGACAAGAAGAACAAATGAGCACATGTGACTTTTGGGTCCTACTGCAACGCTACCCACTCTGACACTACCTACCTTACCCGTTGCAAAGAATAGTGGGAAATGTGCATAAAATACTCACCAGTTTTTACCGCTGTTGATTTTGCGCTGCACAAAGTCTGCAGGGAGTGGGCCACATGGATGCATATGATTAATAACCATTGAAGTCTAGTTGTCACGATCGTCTTCCTGCATATAGAGACCAGTGACGGCCTTTGGACTGGAGACCCTCATCTGTCTTATCCTAGCAGCTCCTTACCAATGTTGGTGTTATGATCGTCTCCCTGCATGTTCAGACCAGTGACAGCCTTTGGGCTGGAGCCTCTCATCTGCCTCTCTTCATTTAAATGGGTTTCATTTCTCTTGGCACTAAAGTGGTTAAGTGCCAGTTTTGCTATTGCAGCTTTTCTAACAGTTTATTGCTGAGTGATCAGTTGCACTTACTTTGTAGTCACACCCTTCAGCTTTAAATAGTGGTGTATCGCAGCATTCCTTGCTGAAGATACAAAGTCATTTGTGTCCTGGCCGCCTTTGAGGAAGGTTCTGCAGTTCAGGCAATATACTTTTGGTTGTTTTTCCCCCCATTTGTCTTTACTTCCCTAGTGTGTTGTTAGTGCAGTGGTGAGGTCTAGTGAACCCCACCTGCCCGTCACTAGTCAGGGTTACTACAGAGTCTTCCTAGGGTCCCAGATTCCTGTTCAGCAACAATTGCGGAGACTGTATAGGGACTGGTGAGGAGAGGATGGACAGTTGCAGGTGATGTTAGGAGGTCCCCACCTACCCCTCTTACAGGTTCCAGGGCCTCCCGTTGTTTTTGTGTCTCCTGTGCCCCCTTTTTCTGTGTTTTTTGTTGTGCATCAGACGCATGTAGGTCTGAACGCACCTCATCCAGTTTGCTAAACCCGACGAGCGTGATACTAGTAGTCTAGAAAATTTTCCTATTTGCAAAATTGGCACAATATAGCTCCTTTTCAAAATTTGCGAACAATGAATTAACAGAGTAAATGGAGTAAACTCTCATTGACTGTACTAACGGAGCCCTTGGCCGAATGCACAACCATCACCAACACTTCATCCAGTTGTAAGTAATCTTAGTGCAGCACCAGAAAGGTTTATGGGCCTTACTGTACATGTAAATGCCTATAATTACATCTGAAGTTCTTTTCTGATTCGATTATAGAGGGACGCGGGGCAGTAATCTTCAAGCGGAAACTGGATAAATATAGCTGGGATGATTTAGGAAAATGGCCCTTGAAGTCCCTTCCAACTCTACCATTCTATGATTCCATGATTCTTTGAGTAGTCATAGTCAAGGGATTGACTCAAAACGTTGCGGCATGCTAAATGAAATACCTGTTCCTGGCTAGGTGTGTCAACTTTCACTGTGTCGGCTGGGAACCCATGTAGGCCGCACGCTGCCATTGACATTGGCTGGCTAGGACCAGATGATATCTCACTCAAGGAGACCAACATTCAACTTTGAACAACAAAGCTTTACCATACGGTTCATTGTCTTTCACAGGTTTACGTTACAGATAGAGGACACATATCTCCCAGCACGTCATAGTTTTACTCAGCATTATCAAACGCAGGTCAACTTCCCTTTGGGTTGCATCTGATCTAACTTGGCGGGTGAGTCCCAGTGCAATGTAGTTCAGTGTTACAGCGCACACCGTGACGTCACCTTCCTTTCCTGCTCTCCCACATCCAGTGTCCTTAGTGGACTTATTGTGAGTGGAGGAAAAGCTTTGCACTCCTGGATGTCTAGTGGGAAACCGCTCAATTGGTTGACTATATTCAAGCACCAGTTGATATTAATGCAGTAGCCTGCTGGTTAAGGGGCCTGACCACTAGAGACTTGCACCAGTAGAAGTCACCCAGTGCATTGACTGATTAAGGCGCCCGGCTGCTATGGTTCTGTCCTTTGGCTCCTATCATCTGGGGCCACTCTGTTCAAGGACCGGTCTCTAGTTACAAAGCTGTCCACACCCTGTGCCTTCGGCAACACTCTCGGTTCACGCTATCTTGCCTTCTGTCGCCTATGCTCCATTGCCACAAATCATCCACTTCAGACGTCCTTCACGACTAACTGACTACATGTCTGTCACATTCACTCATTATGCGTTCACAGACTCCTCCTAGAATGAAGCGTCACTTTCCCTGTCAGCTGACCCCTCCCATCGTGGGATAGTCCCAACACTTACCAATTCTGCCCCTGAAGTCCAGCACCCTTCTTACTAAACATCCAAATATAAATACTATACATTACTTTGCGTTACATTATTACATCCTATATTATACATTATATTATACATTATCCTAATAATCATACATTACACAAGAACACATCACATCAAAAATCTATATTGACGCAAGACATTATTCACATTATGTGATTGGTGTTTTCAGGGGCAGGAACGCGTCAACCACAGTCCACCAGTCTTAGGCTATGTGCACAAACTTAGAACTTGATTGAGGCATTTCTGCACCATTTCTGCATCTCTTGGCAGGAAAAACACAATGGCAAAAACGAGTTTATGCTGCGTTTTTTGTTGTGTTTTGGTGCAGATTTTTCCCATTCATTAGAATTAGTGAAATCTGAAGTAATAACACAAAGAATTTACATAATGCAGATTTACATCTGCACCAAATCTACAAGGATAAAATACTCAATGTGTGCATTACCCTTCAGCATTCTCATTCACTTTTCTGGCATCAGGATTCTCTTCAGGTTATGTGAAAAGTCTGCAGTCAATAACGCATCAAAATATGATAAAAACACAAAGTGTGCACATAACTTTACATTCCTCCCCTCTTTAACCATGGTCGTCCTCGACAATCCAGACCCAGAAGACACCAGTACACATCCCGCACTAGACAGCAGTCTCTATTCTAAAAGGTAAAAGAGAGAGAACTCCGGCACACTACCCCAAATAAAGTAGAAACTCAAAATGTATATTCAAACAGTTTGTTCATTTATTTAGAAGAAAAAAGTCCACATGAATGAAAAAAAGTCCACATGAATGAGACGTTTCGACCAAATTCGGTCTTCCTCAATCGGGACTTATCTCAATGCATGGGGTGATGGTGGGTATACAGTCACAGATGCAGCACAGTAGATATCTACTGTGGTGCATCTCTGACTTTATACCCACCATCACCTCACAGAGGGCTCACAGTCTACAGGTGGAGAGAGGACCCTGCCCGCGAGGGCTCACAGTCTACAGGTGGAGAGAGGACCCTGCCCGCGAGGGCTCACAGTCTACAGGAGGAGAGAAGGACCCTGCCCGCGAGGGCTCACAGTCTACAGGAGGAGAGAGGACCCTACCCATGAGGGCTCACGTGTACAGGAGTAGAGAGGACCCTACCTGCGAGGAATCACCGTCTACAGGGGGAGAGAAGACCCTACCCGTGAGGGCTCACAGTCTACAGGAGGAGACAAGACCCTGCCCAAGAGGGCTCACAGTCTACAGGGGGAGAGAGGACCCTGCCCATGAGGGCTCACAGTCTACAAGGGTTGGGTGAGGATACAGTAGGTGAAGGTGGAGATGGTTGTGCGGGACAATTTTCATAGAGGAACCACCAGCTTCCCCAGGAAACAATTGATTTGACTATGAAAATCTATGATCAGACACTTACTAAATAAATCCACTATCTACCAAGTCAACATCTACTCTTATAAAGTGATTCTTATTTACGGAGGGGGTTGAGCTAGTGTTGCATATGATGAGGGGTTGATTTTGGGACAAAAAGTGATTAATTATTCTCTTCTGTTTCGAAGCCACCAATTTAAGTTGGTTGGATTTCGAATTTAGGCAGCGACACAATTTAGTTGTTTGAAGGGGCTACAGCACTTACTTTTAGTACCGGCTGTGCCTCGTACTAACGCTCAGTTGTTTAAATAGGACTAAACTTAGTTGCAGTACGAGGTACAACCACCATTAAACGCATGGCCCTGTTCCATAGCCCCTTAGAGGGTTTATCAAGAGTTGTACCGCCACCAACATGATGCTAATTACCTTCTCTAAGAACGTCCTTCAAGTTTTGAGAACTATGTAACCCTATTAATAAAATATAGTGAAAATCTACAGAGTTCCTCTTGAATAACAGATCTGAGCACATGTAGTGCACCATGGAATAAATGACGCTATAATAATTAATCACTTAATAGTGCATATATGGCTCTTACTAACTGTACATGATGTCATTGGGAACAGATATAATAAACCTACTCAATTCTAGCTTTATACCACAGTCATAACTCATTTATTCAAGGAACCGTGCACCAGGATCAGGCAGCTCACAAACCGGTAGGCCACCTGCATTTGCCGCACAGCTGTAAAATGCACCAATTATTTCAGTGCTTTACTGCAGTATATTATCACAAAACTCTGCCCAGGGGAGCGGATCAGAAAGATTTATACATTAACGCTTCTTCCTGAGTATGTAGTAAAACATGAACAATTGAAAAGAATATATATATTTATTCAATAGAAAAAAAATAATAAATATTAACTTTTTACCAAAATATAATTTGCACTAGTTGTAAAGTAATCCACTAACGCTGTTATTGGAACAGTTTGGGAAGAATTGACAAATTATTGCCTGATTCGTCAATGTTTTTTGTCTAGTGCTGTGGAGTAAGACGAACCTAAATCATTAGGGGTTGAGAACCTTTTTCATAAATTTGGCACAATTTTTAGCTGCCGTGCACCGTCACCAGAAATGTGCGCCAGTCGGGGACTTTTTGGGAATAAATTATGATAAATTTGTCAGCCAGAATCGGTCAAATCATCGCCAATATATAGAGTTGGGCTGTCACGATCCATGTCTGGCTCACCGACACTTTTTGGTTTTGTTTGTACTCATCTTATGTACGTGGCACATAGTATCCCTTTTTCATTGTTCGGTGGTGCCTAGCCTTTTTTTGTGGTCCAGCCATGTCTGGCTCAGTAGTCAGCCATGGCTGGTATCCCTTCTCTAGGCTACAGGTCAGATAGGGGTTAATTCATTTTGCTTCGCTCTGGTGTCAGGCTGCTATATCCAGGTGTTGCTCCTCTTGAACATGTTATTTCCAGCTCAGCTGTGTTATCATTCCCGTGAGTGACCTTTATTTTGTCCTGACCCATCCTGACCTCCATTTTCCTTTCTGACCTGCTCTCCCTGGTGTGTCCTTGTTTCCTCTGCCTCCCTTCCGGTCCTGCATCTTTCTCTGTTAGTCTGTCCCACTTCCTTACTCCCTGACCTCGTAGCTGTTTCCTCGTTCCTGTCCTCCCCTCCGTCTCCCTTCTCTCCTGTATTCTTGACTTCCCGGCTCCAGACCCTTGGCATTCACTTGACTACGTTTTGCTCATTCCTGTACTATAAATGAGACCTCCTGTTGCAGACCTGGCTTGCTGACTACTCTACTGCCCTCTAGTGGGTTTCCTGCTTACTGCTCTCGGAGGGTAGTTGCAGTGCTTTCATTCGTTACAGTGTCACATTGTTCCAGGCTTGTTTGCTACCCTATCACCCCCTGGTGGCTGGTCTGCTAATTTATCTGCATCCCCAGGTTGCAGCACTGCTCCCATAGTTCAGTGTGACACGGGCAAGTTTATTGGAGTGGAATTTAATTTTACTTGGATTTTACAAAAATCCGTGTTCTTTAGAATGTGTGTTTTTTGCTGCAAAATTACCACAAAGAGAGACAATAAAAGGTTAAAAAAAAACAATAGAGGTAAAACTCAACTCACTGCTCATCTCTATTGCTCACTCTCCCCATAAGTTCTCACAACCACTTTATTTCCGCTGCTATGCACTTAAACCCAGGACCAGGCGGTAAGTAGAGATGCCAAGAACCGTACAAAGAACCGTGAGCAGCGGAGGTCAGGGTTCTGGTGAGTACTAGATGTTTTAAATTTCTCCACATCTTACGTTAATTATCACCTGGGATCTCTCCAAACCCCAAAGTAGAATAAGGGGTATTCAACTTGTGAAAAATAATTACCGTATTTTTTGGATTAAAAGACGCACTTTTCCTCCCAAAAATTTTGAGGAAAATGAGGGGTGCATCTTATAATCCAAATGTAGCTTACCGGGAGGTGGTGGAGAGGGGTCACAGGAAGCAGGGGCAATGCTAAGGGCGCTATGCTGGAGCTGTGCTGTGGTGGCTGTGATGATGTTGTGGGCACTGTGCTGTGGTGACTGTCATGCGATGGTTATGCCAAGGCTGTGAGCGCTGTGCTGCTGTGGCTGTGCTGGGACTGCGGGTGCTGTGCTGCTGGCTGCTGTGCTGCAGACAGTGAGGCAGGGGCCATCCTGAAAATGTTGGAGGTGAGGGCTTCAAATAATGGTGCGTGGAGTCGACGCATGTGCAGATGGAGCTCTTGGCTCAAGATCTCCTCTGTGCATGTGCCGCCTCCAGCCCATTGATCTCCCAGCAACGGAGTTAAGGAAAATGGCTCCTGGAGTTGGTGCATGCGCAGATGAAATCTCGGCTTGTCATTGAGACTCAAACTGCGCACGCGCCGACTCTGGATGCCATTTCTTTGAGCCTGCACCACTGACAGCTTCTGGATGTTGCCTACCTCACAACGCCTGCAGCTAGCATCTGGGACACCCGCCGCACCGCCCGCACTATTGCCCAGTCCACTACCTCCCCCCTGCCTCTTGTCACCCCGCTCCACCACCATTGCCATCCCCCAGTAAGACACCCCCGGATCTTTTTTTTTTTACCTTTTTTTTCTCTCTAAATTTGGAGTGCGTCTTATAAACTGAAAAATACAGTAATCTGCCAATCAAATTTCATGATAAAATTCATTCGATTTGGTGAATTCGAAACTTGTCAGATTCACTCTTCTCTAAGCTGCTAAGCTTTGCCAATTTTACCAAAAGGTTCAAACAGATGGTTAAGGCTAATGTATAAAATAACACCATTAGTTGCCAAATTTTGTAAGCAATGTTACACCGGAACATGTAAAAAATTGTGCAATGACAGATGGAGATTAAAGAAGTGGAGCATGGCACAAGAATTGAATCCTTGTGCCATACTCTGCCCCTTTGGATCCGGCTCTAGCCATCGATTTAGCCTTGGGTGTCCCTTTTAAATTAATTGTCACAAAGTCGGTTTCGTCCAGATTTATAAAACATTTCCATTCGGAATTCAATGCAGAAGCCGCAGGATAAAGCTAAAACAAAGTAAAAATAGCAAAAAAAAGATTTTAAAAAGTATTAAAATAGAATAAAAGTAGCAAGCGAGAGGTTACTAATAAATGGTAACCTACATTCTCACGGTATCACTATATTTCCCCTGGAGGAGCGCTAGTGACATGTGGATTATCTCTATTGACTCTCCTGGTGATATAGTCGAAAAGTGAAACAAAAAGTCATAAAAAGACGTCAAAGAACAGTAATGAGAAACAGCGCGGTGGAGCAGATTGATCAAAAGTGTCATTAGGAGAAATTGTAGCGGCTCGGCAGAAACGGCGGTGTCTGCAACCTATATATTACAGTGTCACACCACACAATGCACATTTGGCACAGTCGCTGGATCCGAGGTAGTTAAGTCACAGTTCTCTTTTTGGCAGAGATTATATTTGGTGGAAATCAACAATCAGTCATGGAGAACAGAAAAGGAAAAAGAAGCACGAATGTCTGAAAAATATATTCTGTCTGTAGAGGATCCGGCACATACAAACACGCACAACCACGAAACCCTCTCCTTTATTCTTGTAATCTGTTGCCATGAAGATAAGTGTTCGGTGTAGACTTTGTAAGATTGTTTTTAATTTGCTTTTGTTTTTAACCACTTCATGACCGAGCAATTTTCCGTTTTGTCTTTTTTGCTTTTCGCTCCCCTTGTTCCGCGAGCTGTAACTTTTTATTTTTTCTGTTAATATTGCTATATAAAAATTGCAGAAAAAGAGCGATTGTCCAAAGTGTTTGTGATATTTTATTCACCGTGTTCAATAGATGGTAAAACTGATGTGTCGGTGTGATGCCTCAGGTCAATACGAGTTCATAGACACTAAACATGTATAGGTTTACTTTTATCTAAGGGGTTAAAAAAATTCAGACGTTTGTCCGAAAAAAGTGGCGCACTTTTTGTGCCATTTTTTCGCGACCCATAGCTTTTTCTTTTTTTGAGGATATTTGGTTCAGTGACAGCTTATTTATTGGGTCTTGACCTGACATTTTTAATAGTACCATTTTTGTGCAGATGCTAAGTTTTGATCGCCTGTTATTGCATTTTGCGCAAAATTTGCGACAACCAAAAAAACTAATTTTTTACTATCTAGCTCCTTTTGCACCTGTGATTTCTTCATTTATTGGAGGCTTTACTGCATCCTTGTAGTGCATTGTTTTTTTTGGCCTGGGCAGTTTACATCGTCTGTCATTTGTCTATGAGTATATGCTGTTTACCAATTAGGTTAATTGATTTTATATTTTGATAGATCCAGCATTTCTGAACGCAACAATACCAAATATGTGGATATATTTAATTCAATTTTCAATGGGGCGAATGGGGGGGATTTGAGCGTGTAGATTTTTTTATTTTTTAAAACTTTTTTTTATCTTACAGTTCTCTTTAGGGGGCTATAAGGCTCAGCTGTCTGATCGCTGATTAATTTCTGGTGATCAGAGCTGCATAGCTCTGATCAGCAGAAATGCTGCATTCTTGTTAGAGCCAGCTCTCTGCCAGCTGTAACAGGATGTGAGTCATGATAGACACAGGAGTCATCACATGACGTGACACTAACATGGCATCCATCGGCTCCCCATGATGGGACTTCCAATGGCGGCACGGAAAGGCGATTTCCCCACCGTGGCTATTTAAATCTCGCTGTTTGCAGGGCAAATTAATGGTCCTGTCACACAGAGATAAATCTTTGGCAGATCTGTGGTTGCAGTGAAATTGTGGACAATCAGTGCCAGGTTTGTGGCTGTGTACAAATGGAACAATGTGTCCATGATTTCACTGCAACCACAGATCTTCCAAAGATTTATCTCTGTGTGTGACAGGGCCTTTAAAGGTTAACAGGTGTGGGTGGATCACAGATCCACCTGCGCCTGCGAGACGTAAATGTCAACTGTTCAAATGAGCACACATGTGTAGAGAACACTGCTGGCTCACCACATGATTTAGGACGTACAGGTACATCCTCGGTCGTGAAGGGGTTAAGCTTTGGAAAAAGAAAAAAAATAATATCTGCAGAAATGGTAAGGATCTCCGCAGTGAGATACAACATAAATCCATCCTCAGCGTTATTCATGGAGTCGCCGACACCTTCTGCTCAGATTTATAGTCTCTATTTCACTCACAATCACTTAGAGAATCTCAACGTACAAACAAATCTCATCAAAGCATAAGCACGGCCAGAAATCATCGTTTTACTATTTTGACTGTAATACGGCAAATATAATTTATTTTTTCTGGAAGTTGGAGGAAAATTGGGTCATGAAAAATTACAAATTTGTTTTTTATGTTGACACGATGTCAAAGACCAGGAAAGTTGATCAGTATCCGAACATTGCGGGTGGAACAGCTGTGACCCAAACCGATTCTTAGAACACCTTGGAGGTGCCGGAAGAATAGCTATGTCCCAACACAGCTCCTCCTGATGACTCTACTGGACGTGACTTGCGTAAAAAGATAAGAGGAGCCATTGGGCATCAACATCTTCAATGTGTACCCAAAGCCTATTTTTTACTAAAATACAGATGTATTCCTTAACTTTCCTTTTGCTCAACTTATCCCAAAATAAGTTGTAAAAGTGACTATATTTTTAAGAAAAAGTCCTTAAAATGAGGTTAAAAATGTAGAAAAAATCCTGTGTTAATGTGGTTAATTTGTATTTACCAAATGGTTGTCATGTGCTTTACATCTGTCACGACGTGACTGTAGGATAGCGAGGGACAGGGGGCCCGTATACTGTCCCTCACACTACGGGACTCTGATAGTGGCAGAATCTGTAGTCTTCACAGACCCTGAGGGGCAATCCAGTTGATCCACACTAGGGATGAGAAAGGCAAATCTTTCTATCTGGGGCAGACTGAATCATACAAGGATACATTCATGTTACCATATTTTTGGTCAAAGCGCTGTTTGTAAAACAACTGACCTCATCATGATCAGCATGAGCATGTGCATTAGCATCTCATCAGCATCAGTATGAGTATCAGCAAGAGCATCAGCATAAACATCAGCATCAGCATGAGCATCAACATCACCATCAGCATGAGCATCAGCATCAGCATAAGCATCACCATCAGCATCAGCAAGAGCATCAGCATCAACATCAGCATCAGCATGAGCATCAGCATCAGCAAGAGCATCAGCATCAACATCAGCATCAGCATGAGCATCAACATCACCATCAGCATGAGCATTAGCATTACCATCAGCATAAGCATCAGCATCTGCATGAGCATCAGCAAGAGTATCAGCATTAACATCACTATCAGCATGAGCATCAACATCACCATCAGCATGAGCATCAACATCACCATCAACATCAGCATGAGCATCAGCATCAACATCCGCAAGAGCATCAACAACAGCATGAGCATGAGCATCACCATCAGCATCAGCATGAGAATCAGCAAGAGCATCAGCATCACCATCGGCATGAGCATCAGCAAGAACATCAACTTCAGCATCAGCATGAGCATCAACATCACCATCAGCATGAAGATCAGCATCACCGTCAACATGAGCATCAGCAAGAGCATCAGCATTACCATCAGCATGAGCATCAGCATCAACATCACCATCAGCATGAGCATCAGCAAGATCTCAGCATCAACATCAGCACTAGCATGAGAATCAGCATGAGCATTAGCATCAGCATTAGCATTAGCATCAGCATTAGCATGAGCATCAACTTCAGCATTAGCATGAGCATCAACTTCAGCATTACCATGAGCATCAACTTCAGCATTAGCTGGAGCATCAACATTACTATCAGCATGAGCATCATCATCAGCATGAGCATCAGCATCAACATCAGCAAGAGCTCATCATCAACATCAGCACCAGCATGAGCATCAGCACCAGCATGAGCATCAGCATGAGCATTAGCATCAGCATTAGCATGAGCATCCACTTCAGCATTAGCATGAGCATCAACTTCAGCATTAGCAGGAGCATCAACATTACCATCAGCATGAGCATCATCATCAGCATGAGCATCAGCATCAGCATCACCATCAGCAAGAGCTCAGCATCAACATCAGCACCAGCATGAGCATCAGCATGAGCATTAGCATCAGCATGAGCATCAACATCAGGATTAGCATCAGCATCACTCAATTCAAGTGTCTGTTCTAATGATGTTTTTTTTTTTACACAAACTGAATGTCTGCATGAAAAAAAATGGCGGTATGCACTAGTCTCTTCCTTATAACTAGAGATGAGCGAACCGGTCGCGGTTCGGCTCGAGGTCGGCTCGCCAAACGGGGGTCCCGTTCGAGTTCGGTTCGTCGAACGTTCGACGAACCGAACTAGAACCAATAGGCTATAATGGGAGGCAATCACAAACACATAAAAATGCATGATAAATGTACACAAACAGTTAATAAACATTGCCATAATACTTACCGGTCCTCGCGATCCCTTCTGCACTCTGTCTCCTGCCGCTATTCCATCCGATGATCGCTGAATCCTCCCGTGACCGGCACTGCCAGCAGAGATGCAGGACCTGTCGTGATGTCAAAATAGCCATGTGACCAGTCACGTGGCTATTATCTCATTGGCTACAGACTGGTCACATGACTATGACGCGTCATGTAGGACCTGCGAGTGCATCTCTCCGGTACACTGTGCACATATGTGTATCGCCGTGTACCGGCGACATGCTCTAGCACACGGTCGACTCCCCGTTCCGTTAGGGACCGGCTGACACAGCCGGTCATTAACGGAGATCACCGTTGCCATAGCAACGCAGTTAGCGGTGACGTCACCGCTAACCGCAGCTCCGAGAGCACCGTTGCTATGGTAACGCATCTGTCAGCGTTACCGCTGTTACCGCTGACAGCCAACACTGATCACTCACGAAGTGAAGGCTGCACGCTGCTTCCCGATTGTAGTGAGGATTGTACTGAGGATGAGGTTCCCCAGCCCCAAGTGATGGGCTGGTGAACCTCATCCTCACTACAATCGTCACTACTACTACACTAGAAAGAAAGAAGACAGAAGAGCAGGATCGTGGAGGGCTGACAGGGGGTAATAAAGATGGAGTCTCTAATGTGTCTGTGTATTTATTTCTATTAAAGTATTTTTTCTCTGTGTGGTGTCTTTTTTTTAACCCTTTATTGGAGATTCTTAATGGCCGGGTCAAACGTGCCTGACATTAAGAATCTCTGGCTTAATACTGGCTAGTAAAACAAAGCCAGTATTAACTCATGATTACCCAACAAGCCACCCGGCTCCAGGGCTGTTGGAAGAGTTGGATACAGTGCCAGATGATGGCGCTTCTATGAGAGCGCCATTTTCTGGGATGGCTGCGGACTGAAATCCGCAGCAGAGGCGCCCAGAAACCTCGGGCTAACCTGTGCTGCGGATTCCAATCCCCAGCTGCCTAGTTGTACCCTGCTGGACACAAAAATGGGGCGAAGCCCACGTCATTTGTTTTTTAATTATTTCATGAAATAAGTGAAATAATTAAAAAAAAATGGGCTTCCCTATATTTTTGGTTCCCAGCCGGGTACAAATAGGCAACTGGGGGTTGGAGGCAGCCCGTAGCTGCCTGCTGTACCTGGCTAGCATACAAAAATATGGCGAAGCCCACGTCATTTTTTTGGTGGGCAAAAAACTTCTGCATACAGTCCTGGATGGAGTATGCTGAGCCTTGTAGTTCTGCAGCTGCTGTCTGCTCTTCTCCATACAGACAGACAGCAGCTGCAGAACTATAAGGCTCAGCATACTCCATCCAGGACTGTATGCAGAAGTTTTTTGCCCCCTGAAAAGATTATGTGGGCTTCGCCATATTTTTGTATGCTAGCCAGGTACAGCAGGCAGGTACGGCTGCCCCCAACCCCCAGTTGCCTATTTGTACCCGGCTGGGAACCAAAAATAAAGGGAAGCCCTTTTTTTATTATTTCATGAATTTCATGAAATAATTAGAAAACAAATGACGTAGGCTTCGCCCCATTTTTGTGTCCAGCCAGGTACAACTAGGCAGCTGGGGATTGGAATCCGCAGCACAGGTTGGCCTGAGCTTTCTGGGCCCCACTGCTGCGAATTGCAGTCTGCAGCCGCCTCAGAAAATGGCACTTTCATAGAAGCGCCATCTTCTGGCGCTGTATCCAACTCTTCCAGCACCTGCCTGCTGTACCTGGCTAGCATACAAAAATATGGCGAAGCTCACGCCTTTTTTTTGTAGTTTTTTGGCAAAAAAAATAAAAAATGCTTCCCTGGATTTTCCATTGCCAGTGAAGGTAACACCAAGCAGTGGGGGTTAGCAGCCAGTAGCTGCTTGGATTACCCTTAGCTAGCAATACAAAAAATGCAGCGGGAGCCCATATATATTTTTTTTAATTATTTATTTAAATAACTAAAAATAAAATGGGCTTCCCTGTATTTTGATTGCTGGACATCACAGTGCTGTAAAAATAAATCTTTAAAAAAATGACGTAGCACTCCGCGGTATTTTTGATTCTCAGCAGATAAAGCAGACAGCTATGGGTTGCCACCCCCATCTGCCTGCCGTTACCTTGGTTGGCAATCAAAATACAGGGAAGCCCATTAATTTTTTCTATTTAAAAAATAGTTAAAAAAAAAAATGACGTTGGGTCCCCCCATTTTTGATAGCCAGCTAGGGTAAAGCAGACGGCTGTAGCCTGAAAACCACAGCTGGCAGCTTTACCGTGGTTGGGGATCCAATGTGGAGGTCCCCTCAGGCTCTTTTTTATAATTATTTTATAAATATTAATAATTACACAATAAAAGTAGGGTCCCCCCCAAATTGGATCACCAGCCAAGGTAAAGCGGACAGCTGTGGTCTGGTATTCTCAGGGTGGGAAGGTCCATAGTTATTGGGCCTTCACAGCCTAAAAATAGCAGGCCGCAGGCACCCCAGACGTGGCGCATTCACTAGATGCGCCAATCCTGGCGTTTCACCCCAGCTCATCCCGTGCCCTGGTGCAGTGGCAAACGGGGTAATAAATCGGGTTGATACTAGCTGTAAAGTCACCTGAGATCAAGCCCAGCAGTTTGTGATGTCATGGCGTCTATTAGATACCCAACATCATAAACTGTCAGTACTAACAAAAAAAAAAAATCGACAAAAGAAATTTATTTGAAAAAACAGTCCCTAAAACATTTCCTCTTTCACCAATTTATTGTAAGAAAAAAAATAAAGGGGTCCCACGACGACTCTGGACCGTCTAGAATATGGGGGGGAGACACTCAGGGAACGTATCCCCCATTTTCTAGGAGTGCGGACCCTTCATGTGAGGAGTGTGGGTGCAATGAATCTGCACTCACTCTCCCCGGGTCCACAGCAGCAGAGTCCATGTCGTAATGGTTGCTACCAAAGCTGCAATGCCCTGCTCATGAGGTAAGGGCATGCCTAATTAGGAGAACTACTGTAGAGGAAGCTCTGCTCACTAGTATATAGGTGCTCAGAGGTAATAATAGATAAAATTAGTGAGTAACCTCGGCACTCTAAATCTCCCAGACTAAGTCAGTAAGTCACAACGGATAGTAATGCAAAATCACTCTTTATTGGTCCGTATTAAGAAAAATTTTTTTTCATAAGCATATATGTTTTTGTCCAAAACAAGTTACAAATGACGTTTCGGCCTGAGCCTTCGTCAGATTGGACTTATCTGCTTGTAATCATGAAAAATGACAATAATCAGTATCACATAAGAGTGAGAGAACAATAACATAAACTCGAACAATGTAGAGGTACAATTGGGATGCAGCAAAAAAATTGCAACACAGCAAGAAATGAAACACATGATACAAATGTCATAATACAGTACAAGGACAATATAGTAATGACAAATATGGGGTCAGAGTAGGCTTAGACAGCTCTGGTACGAAAGAGATGTCAATCATAAAGTAACATGTGCAGTAGGTGTAGAGCTACAGTATGCATGGCAGAGCTAATGGGTAGACTGACCATAGAAAAAAAACGGAGAAAAAGTGGAGAAAAAAATGGAGAAAAAGTGGAGAAAAAGTGGAGAAAAAAATGGAGAAAAAGTGGAGAAAAAGTGGAGTAAAAATGTAGAAAAAGTGGAGAAAAAATGGAGAAAAAAATGTAGAAAAAGTGGAGAAAAAGTGGAGAAAAAGTGGAGAAAAAGTGGAGAAAAAAGTGGAGAAAAAGTGGAGTAAAAATGGAGACAAAGTGGAGAAAAAGTGGAGAAGAAGTGGAGAAAAAGTAGAGAAAAAGTGGAGAAAAAATGGAGAAAAAGTGGAGAAAAAGTGAAGAAAAAGTGGAGAAAAAGTGTAGAAACAGTGTAGAAAAAAGTGGAGAAAAAGTGGAGTAAAAATGGAGAAAAAGTGGAGAAAAAGTGGAGAAAAAGTGGAGAAAAAGTGGAGAAAAAAGTGGAGAAAAAATGGAGAAAAAGTGGAGAAAAAGTGGAGAAAAAGCGGAGAAAAAGCGGAGAAAAAATGGAGAAAAAGTGGAGAAAAAGTGGAGAAAAAGTGGAGAAAAAGTGGAGAAAAAAATGGAGAAAAAGTGGAGAAAAAGTGGAGAAAAAATGGAGAAAAAGTGGAGAAAAAGTGGAGAAAAAAATGGAGAAAAAGTGGAGAAAAAGTGGAGAAAAAAGTGGAGAAAAAAATGGAGAAAAAGTGGAGAAAAAGTGGAGTAAAAATGGAGAAAAAGTGGAGAAAAAGGGGAGAAAAAATGGAGAAAAAGTGGAGAAAAAGTGGAGAAAAAGTGGAGAAAAAAATGGAGAAAAAGTGGAGAAAAAGTGGAGTAAAAATGGAGAAAAAGTGAAGAAAAAGTGGAGAAAAAGTGGAGAAAAAAATGGAGAAAAAGTGGAGAAAAAGTGGAGTAAAAATGGAGAAAAAGTGGAGAAAAAATGTAGAAAAAGTGGAGAAAAAGTGGAGAAAAAGTGGAGAAAAAAATGGAGAAAAAGTGGAGAAAAAGTGGAGTAAATATGTAGAAAAAGTGGAGAAAAAAATGGAGAAAAAGTGGAGAAAAAATGGAGAAAAAAATGTAGAAAAAGTGGAGAAAAAGTGGAGAAAAAAATGGAGAAAAAGTGGAGAAAAAGTGGAGAAAAAGTGGAGTAAAAATGGAGAAAAAGTGGAGAAAAAGTGAAGAAAAAGTGGAGAAAAAATGGAGAAAAAATGGAGAAAACATGGAGAAAAAATGGAGAAAAAGTGGAGAAAAAGTGGAGAAAAAGTGGAGAAAAAATGGAGAAAAAGTGGAGAAAAAAATGGAGAAAAAGTGGAGAAAAAGTGGAGAAAAAATGGAGAAAAAATGGAGAAAAAGTGGAGAAAAAGTGGAGAAAAAGTAGAGAAAAAAATGGAGAAAAAGTGGAGAAAAAGTGGAGAAAAAATGGAGAAAAAATGGAGAAAAAGTGGACAAAAAGTGGACAAAAAGTGGACAAAAAATGGAGAAAAAATGGAGAAGAAGTGGAGAAAAAGTGGAGAAAAAAATGGAGAAAAAGTGGAGAAAAAGTGGAGAAAAAAATGGAGAAAAAGTGGAGAAAAAGTGGAGAAAAAAATGGAGAAAAAGTGGAGAAAAAGTGGAGCACCCTTTGGTGCCTTTCATGTGGCACTAAGGGGTGCTTAGCTTTGTATTTAGCCAAAAAAATGAAAAAAAAATGACGTAGGGTTCCCCCTAGTTTTGTAGCCAGCTAGGGTAAAGCAGACGGCTGCAGCCTGCAGACCACAGCTGGCAACCTCACCTTGGCTGGTAATCCAAAACTGAGGGCACCCCACGCTGTTATTTTAAATTAAATAAATAATAAAAAAAAAAAAACACGTAGGGGTCCCCCAAAATTGGATCACCAGCCAAGGTAAAGCAGACAGCTGGGGCCTGATATTCTCAGAATAGGGAGGTCCATGGTTATTGGACTCTCCCCAGCCTAAAAATAGCAGGCCGCAGCCGCCCCAGAAGTGGCGCATCCATTAGATGCGCCAATCCTGGTGCTTCGCCCCAGCTCATCTCGTGCCCTGGTGCGGTGGCAAACGGGGTAATATATGGGGTTAATACCAGATGTGTAATGTCACCTGGCATCAAGCCCTGGGGTTGTTGAGGTCAGGCGTCTATCAGATACCCGACATCAGCAACCCAGTCAGTAATAAAAAAAATAGACGACAAACACATTTTTATTTGAAAAAACACTCCCCAAAACATTCCCTCTTTAACCAATTTATTAGAATGAAAAACAAATCCAGGTCTGCTGTAATCCAAGGGGTTGCCATGACGATCCACACTGTCCCAGTCAATGAAGAGCAGAATGTTCCCCATTGGCTGGGAGAGCAATGCAGTGACCTGAGCTAACATCAATGGGTCAGCCCAGGTCACTGCAGGGCATGACAAGTGCTGCTGTCAGCGAGGTACATTACCTGTGCTGATCTCCTGCACACTGACAGCCCCTGTCACTGAGGTCAATGACCGGCGCCTTCACACCAAGTATCGCGAGAGGCCCGTGACGTCACCGCTAGTCAGTCTCGGGTCGGAAGCGAGAGGTGATGTGACAAGCGGCGGCCATGGAGGACAGTGACAGCGCTGAGGTCGGGATGGCGGGACTTCATCACCGCAGGTAAGCCGAGCGGGGCCATGTGTGTGTGTGTGTGTGTGTGTGTGTGTGTATGTGAGTGTGTGTGTGTGTATGTGTGTGTGTGTGTTTGTGTGTGTGTGTGTGTGTGTGTGTGTGTGAGTGTGTGTGTGTGTGTGTGTGTATGTGTGTGTGTGTGTGTGTGTGTGTGTGTGTATGTGTGTGTGTGTGTGTGTGTGTATGTATGTGTACATGCTGCGGGCAGGAGGGGGTGGAGCGAGCTGAGCGGGGAAGTGTGGGCTTCCTGCACGTAACTAGGATAAACATCGGGTTACTAACCAAAGCGCTTTGCTTGGATACCCGATGTTTATCTTGGTTACCAGCTTCTGGCAGGCTGCCAGCGATGGCTCCTGCACACTGTAGCTGTAAAAAGCCCTGCTTTTTGCTGCTAGAACCGTTCTCGAACGTATCTAGAACTATCGAGCTTTTGCAAAAAGCTCGAGTTCTAGTTCGATCTCGAACAACCCCCAAAATCACTCGAGCCTAGAACTGGAGAACCACGAACCGCGAACCGCGCTCAACTCTACTTATAACAGATGAAGAACACCTATTCAGATCTATGGATCTACAAATAAATTCAGATCCTTTATGGATCAACCAGATTGTATCGGATATTTAGAAATACATGATTATTCTTTACCATAGGAAACTGTTTTTGTTTTTGCAAATTTTAGTAACTGCTGCTGTATAAAAACAGATGTCGTACGGACAACAATTGCGATGAAAAATTACCATTTTTTCTGGACGAAAATCTGATGACTATCCACTGGCGTAAAACAGTGAGAAAACTATTATAGCAGCTAATATTAAAGTGACTGCCGGAAATAACAGAGCTGGGAATCGCAGATTTGAAACTGGCACTTAGTGACTTTTCATCCTGGGAGTTTTTATTTCAAAAGATAATAATCCAAGAAGCGCAGAACAAAGAGATGTCATTAACGATAAACAGTCGTGTGTTTTAGAAAGCAATGATTTCTAACAGGTGGTTACCAAGGTAAATCATAATACTTAATGCATTAAATTCATAAAGACCCAACGCAAACAGTCATTACGGCTCTTATTCCGCACCCAGGGTCTGTGCCGCTCATTGTTTGTCTTTGTTTCGCGCAGGGAATATCAAGCCACCAATAAACAAACTGGCCAGCGGGAGGCAGTGGAATGCATTTTGCTTCTAATTAGAGCTGATTAAAGCTTCATTAAATAATGTGAATGTATTATGCCGCCTGATACTTGTGATATATGTAATTATACTTATAGCATAATGTATTCGCCAACTTACATAAAGAATATTACAAGAATGATATTCTTGGAGAGTTGCAGCCACTAACTTCTCGAATGTCCCGTGGAGATGTTGGCTATGTTCTTCACATCAGCCGGACCCTTGTCCAAGTTTTTTGCATTTTCCTTCCTGGCTTTTAGCATTTTTATGGCAATCATAATCGCTGCTTTCATTCACCTACTTGCGAGTTTCATCTACAGATGTACACGGTGTATATGTCTCTAAAATGTTATTGCCCAGTGGAAAGCTTCTTGGTAATGGGATCTTTCTTCAGTATGATCTCAAGCCATGATGAGTTTATGGATGAATGCTCTGTAGGAAGATCAATCTTAGCAGCCTACAAAGGCCTACCAGGGTCTTTGCCACCTAGAAATGTCCACCAGTGTCTCCTCCACTTAAAAAGGTCCACCAGGATCTTATCCCCCTAGAAAGGTCTCCCAGGGTCTCCTCTGCCTAGAAATGTCCACTAGGGTCTTCTCTGCCTAGAAAGGTCCACCAGTGTCTTCTCTGCCTAGAAATGTCCATCAGGGTCTTCTCCTCCACCTAGATAGGCCCACCAGGGTCTTCTTCACCTAGAATGGTCCACCAGGGTCTTCTGCACCTTGAATGGTCCACCACGATCTTCTCCACATAGAAAGATCCACTAGGGTCTACTCCATATAGAAAGGTCCACCAGGGTCTTCTCTGCCTAGAAATATCCAACAGAGTCTTCTCCATCTAAAAAGGTCCACCAGGGTCTTCTCCACCTAAAAAGGTCCACCAGGGTCTTCTTTGCCTCGAAATGTCCACCAGGGTCTGCTTTGCCTAGAAAGGTCCACCAAGGTCTCCTCCACCTAGATAGGTCCGCCAGGGTCTTCTCCTCCTAGATAGATCCATTAGGATCTTCCCTGCCTAGATAGGTCCACCTAGGTCTTCTCCACCATTTTCCTGATATTATCAAGACAATGTGTTGCTGGTCTTCCTCTTCGCTTTGTTCTTTCTATTTTCCAACCATGATGTTCTTCTCCAAATCCTATGAAATAGCAGCTCTTATCTCAGCTGCCTGGACTACTGTCTAATGAGAGAAGTGCAATAATGCGATTAAACTGAAAAACTGAGACTTTTCTCATGCCTCATTCAAACTTTAAGCCCTCCGCAAAAGACACCCATTGTCTCATAGTGAAGACGTAACTTAGTCCTGGTTAGCACCCTTCCTCCCTAGGTTGACAGATCTAGGCGATTAGTTCCCGCATCAGCCATATAACATCATATACACAGTTTTTTCAATTTTGTTTTTTACTTTCTTCCAAACGCCATACATTTTTTTTATTTTTAGCCATATGAGGGCTTTTTTTTTTTGCGGGACACGCTGTATTTTTAAATTTCTCCATTCATTCTGAAACATTTTATACTGGAAAACAGAAAAATAAATTCCAAGTACGGTGAAGTGGCAAAAAAAAGGGAAATTCCACTGTAGTTTTTTTTTAATTTATCATTTTTACTATTTGATAAAACAGACCTTGACATTTGATTCCCCAGGTCAGTACAAATTTGTAAATACCAATCATGTATAGTTTAATTTTAATTCAAGTGATGAAAAAAAATGCAGAAATTTGTCTTAAAAAAGAATTGCGGTTTTGTTGTCATTTTCCGAGACCCATAGCATTCTAATTTTTCAGGATCTGGGGCTTGTTTTTTTGCATCTTAATTTTTAACTACACTATTGTTGGGTAGATGCGATGTTTTGATCGCCTCTGATTGAATTTTTTTGCAATGTTGCGGAGACCAAAAAAAACATAATTCTGGGGGTTTGTTTTATTTTTCTCATTACACATTTTAACGAATAGATTAATTTATTTTACATTTTGACAGATCGGCCATTTTTGAATACAGCAATACCAAATATGTGTATTTTTTAATTTTTTAATTGTTTTATTTTCAGTGGGGCAAAAGGGGAGTTTCATATTTTCAAAAACGTTTTGTTTACACTTTATATTGTTTTTACTAGTCACCTTAGGGGACTTGAAGCAGATACTGTCCAAATGCCTCTTCTGTTCAAAGTGATGCTTCAGCATCAGAATCAGCATGGGCATGAAGATCAGTATCCGTGTCAGCATCAGGATCAGCATCAGCACCAGCATCAATATCAGCATCAGGATAAGTATCAGGATCAGCATCAGCACCAGCATCAACATCAGCATCAGGATCAGCATCAGCACCAGCGTCAACATCAGCATCAGGATCAGCATCAGCACCAGCATCAACATCAGCATCAGGATCAGCATCAGCACCAGCATCAACATCAGCATCAGGATCAGCATCAGCACCAGCATCAACATCAGCATCAGGATAAGTATCAGGATCAGCATCAGCATCAGGATCAGCATCAGGATTAGCTTCAGCACCAGCATCAACATCAGCATCAGGATAAGTATCAGGATCAGCATCAGCATGAGCTTCAGAGTTAGCATCAGGATAAGCATCGGTATGAGCATCAGCATCAGGATCAGCATCCACATCAATATCAGGATTAGTATCAGCATGAGTGTCAGCATCAGGATTAGCATCAGCACTGACATCAGCATCAGGATGAGTATCAGGATCAGCATCAGCTTGAGCTTTAGGCCGGCTTTGCACACTACGACATCGCAGCTGCGATGTCGGTGGGGTCAAATCGAAAGTGACGCACATCCGGCATCACTTGCGATGTCGTAGTGTGTAAAACCTTTTTGATACGATGAATGAGCGCAAAAGCGTTGTTATCGTATCATCGGTGTAGTGTCCGACATTTCCATAATTTCGCTGCAGCGACAGGTACGATGTTGTTCCTCGTTCCTGCGGCAGCACACATCGCTGTGTGAGAAGCCGCAGGAGCGAGAAACATCTCCTTACCTGCGTCCCGGCTGCTATGAGAAGGAAGGAGGTAGGCGGGATGTTTACATCCTGCTCATCTCCGCCCCTCCGTTGCTATTGACCGCCTGCCGTGTGACGTAGCTATGACGCCGCATGGCCCGCCCCCTTAGGAAGGATGTGGTTTGCCGTCCAGAGCGACGTCGCAGGGCAGGTAAGTGCGTGTGAAGCTGCCGTAGCGATAATGTTCACTACGGAAGCAATCACAAGATATCGCACGTACGACGGGGGGGTGGGGGAAATATCGCGCTCGGCATCACAGCATCGGCATGTGATGTCGTAATGTGTAAAGCCCGCCTTAGAGTTAGCATCAGGATAAGCATCAGTATCAGCATCCACATCAACATCAGCATCAGGATCAGCATCCACGTTCAACATCAGCATTGGGATTAGTATCAGCATGAGCATCAGGAATAGCATCAGCATCAACATCGAATTTCAGCATAAGCATTAGCATCGGCATGAGCATAAGCATCAGGATTAGCACCAACACCAGCATCAACATCAGCATCAGGATAAGTATCAGGATCAGCATCAGCATGAGCTTAAGAATTAGCATGAGGATCAGCATCAGTATGAGCATCAGGATCAGGATCCACACCGATATCAGCATCAGGATTAGCATCAGCACTGGTATCAACATCAACATCAGGATCAGCTTCAGAATTAACATCAGGATCAGCACCAACATCAACATCAGCATCAGGATCAGCATCAGGATCAGCACCAGTATGAGCATCAGGATCAGCACCCACATCAACTTCAGCATCAGGATTAGCATCAGTATAAGCATTAGAAATAGCATCAGCTTCAACATCGAATTTCAGCATCATCATTAGCATCGACATGAGCATAAGCATCAAGATTAGCATGAACACCAGCATCAACGTCAGCATCAGCCCCAGCATCAGTATGAGCACCTCTCTGTACAGCAGAAATGCTGATCTCCTGTGAATGCTGGCATTGCTCAGCCGACATTCACAGGAATTACTTTATGACAGTGATAGGGATCATCAGCTGACCCCCGACTGTCAGGACAACCCATTGGTGCCCCGTTATCTGACACAAACCATGCCCACTATACTTCATATTTGTGTGTATAAGTCAATAGTTATTATTTATTTCTGCACATAATTCCTATAGAAAATCCCCAGTGAACTAATTACCAACCACCCCATTGGCTAAATTACAAAGTACACACTAATATCATTTATAACTCTCTTGTTTTGTTGCATTTGTTGAACGCTACTTAGTTACAATATCCTCGGCTTAGAGAAGACACAATTCATTGCTAAGTAGTTAAATAAACATTAAATCCAGCAAAAAAATAAAAAATCCACTCAGGGAATAATAATTTCATATCAATATCATTCATTAAATGTCACAACTGAAATAAATGAATATATATGATTTACTCTTGTCGTGTATATATATCGCTAATTGGTCTCCCAAGTCAATCACACATTCCAAAGCGACACGTCTTCTGTGGCGTGATTGATTCTCGGTGATTGTTAGTTGTTATAACCGGCTATAAGAATCCAATCTTCCTCCTCCACCTTCAGATAAAAGTGATTTGATGTTGTTTCCAAACTTTCTTGTGGGCAGTGATAAAAATTGCTGGATTTATGTTTTGCTTCATGGCCACCTTTATTTGAGAGAGGAATTTTCATGACCCTCTTTTCCCCCACAATCCTGTCCTTCACAACTTTTATATCAGGAGGGTTTTATATCTGTGCTGCTGCCTTGATACTTAAAGAATTAAAAAAAGTTTCCTTAGTAGTTGAGCTTTGTTACATTGTATCGCTTTGTTTTCTCATTCACGGGAAACTCATGTATCACATTATCCAAATCATGAAGAGCGGAGAACAGTAAGGAAAATCAAGAGGAGTCAACACCGGAGCGAGGGCTTCTATAATATCACAGCGTACAGTAGATGGGCTGATAACTGCGGGAAGGAGAATAGAACAGAGCATTTTACAGATTCAGAGTTACAAAGCGAGCTTTTCATTCATCACTGGAGGAACCGGCGAGATATTTAAAGAGAAAATGAAGTTTAAATATTTAAATTTTAAATATTTAAAGCAGCCAAGAAAGTCCGGTTCATAATCAGAGCTGTTATCTGTGCTTTATTCTACAGATGACTCACTAAGAGAGGAGGGATGGTGAGAAGGAAATAGGAAAAAAGGAGATATGGGCAAAAAGAAGGCTTAGGAAAAAAAGAAGGGAGGATGACAGGGGAAGTAAGAGTGGAATGATTGAAAAAGAGATAGGAGGTAAGGACGGATGAATGGGGAGGGAAGAGGAGGAGGATGAAGGAAGGAAAGAAGGAAGGAAGGAAAGGAGGAAAGAAGGAAAGAAGGAAGGAAGGAAAAAAGAGGGGAAGATGACAGGGGACGTAAGAGTGGAATGATTGAAAAAGAGATAGGAGGTAAGGAGGGACGAATGGGGGGGGAAGAGGAGGAGGATGAAGGAAGGAAAGAAGGAAGGAAGGAAGGAAGGAAAGGAGGAAGGAAGGAAAGAAGGAAGGAAGGAAAGAAGGAAGGAAGGAAAGAAAAGGTGAAGATGACAGGGGAAGTAAGAGTGGAATGATTGAAAAAGAGATAGGAGGTAAGGAGGGATGAATGGGGGAGGGAAGAGGAAGAGGATGAAGGAAAGAAAGAAGGAAGGAAGGAAGGAAGGAAAGGAGGAAGGAAGGAAAGAAGGAAGGAAGGAAAAAAAGGGGAAGATGACAGGGGAAGTAAGAGTGGAATGATTGAAAAAGATAGGAGGTAAGGAGGGATAAATGGAGGAGGGAAGAGAAGGAGAATGAATGTAGGAAGGAAGAACGGAAGGAAGGAAGGAAGGAGGAAAAAAGGAGAAATGGGTAAAAAGAAGGCTTAGGAAAAAAGAAGGGGCTGATATCAGGGGGAGTAAGGGTGGAATGATTGAAAGAGAGATAGGAGGTAAGAGGGATGACTGGAGGAGGGAAGAGAAGGATGAATGTGGGAAGGATGGAAGGAACTAAGAAGGGAAGGAAGGAAGGAAGGAAGGAAGGAAGGAAGGAAGGAGAAATGGGTAAAAAGAAGGCTTAGGAAAAAAAGAAGGAGGGCCATGTTAGGGGAAGTAAGAGTGGAATGATTGAAAAAGAGATAGGAGGTAAGGAGGGATGTCTGGAGGAGGGAAGAGAAGGAGGATGAATGTTGGAAAGAACGAAGGAAGGAAGGAAGGAAGGAAGGAAGGAGAAATGGGTAAAAAGAAGGCTTATGAAAAAGAGGGGTGGATGACAGGGGAAGTAAGAGTGCAATGATTGAAAAAGAGATAGGAGGTAAGGAGGGATGAATGAATGGAGGAGGGAAGAGAAGGTGGATGAATATGGGAAGGAGGGAAGGAAGGAAGGAAGGAAGGAAGGAAAGAGAAATGGGCAAAAAGATGGCTTAGGAAAAAAAGAAGGAGGGCCATGTCAGGGGATGTAAGAGTGGATTGATTGAAAAAGAGATAGGAGGTGAGGAGGGATGACTGGAGGAGGGAAGAGAAGGAGGATGAATGTGGGAAGGAAGGAAGGAAGGAAGGAAGGAAGGAAGTAAAAAAGGAAGGAAGAAAGGAGAAATGGGTAAAAAGAAGGCTTAGGGAAAAAGAAGGTATGATAACAGGGGACGTAAGAGTGGAATGATTGAAAAAGAGATAGGAGGTAAGTGTGCCGCCCTGGCAAAACCAGGGTGTCACACAGGTTTGCATCCATCTTTCTGGTGCAGATCTCACTCTCCCTTGGGGAGTTTCTAACACAGTGGCACACAACACCAGTGGGCAGAGCTGAGAGGTCTGAAGTGTCTGGGAGGAAACTATATAGGGAGTTTCCAGTTTGCAGTGGGAGTCAGTCTGCAGGAAGCGTAGAGTCTGGAAGGAGCTCCTGTGTGGAGCTTGGAAAGAGGGGCAGTAAGGGCCTCAGGAATAGGCCTGCCGCTTGTGGGACCCGAAGTGGACCGTGACAGGGTAGTGCCCCCCCCCTTCAGTGCCGACTGTCGGGACCCGGTCCAGACCTGTGCACGGAGCAGACACAGACCTCAGGCAGTAGAAGAGCACCCGTATTACACCCCTCGGTGAGGGGCCCGTCCTCACAGCAGCCGAGGGCACCAGTTACCAGCAATTTGGTTTACAAAAGACTCTGTTTACTGGCCCTCCACATCAATACAACCTCATCCAGCACCAGGACAACCGAGCTGTGAGTGTACTATTCCCTGCAATCCCTGCCACCACCACAACTCCCAACTGGGCCCCGGGACTACAACTCCCCTACCCGTGGAGGGGATCCCACCTTGCTGCCCTGCTTCATCAGCCCCGGGCACCCCCATATCTAGGCAGCGGTGGTGTCACCATCCATCACTGCAACCCACGGGTGGCGTCACAGACAATCTCCCTTGTAAATATCCCTTTTTTCACTTGTGGGTGGCGGACCGCCGCTCGAGCCCGGGTCCGGTTCCCACTCGAGCCACAGAAAAGGATGAATAAATGGATGAGGAAGGAAGGAAGGAAGGAAGGAAGCTCTGTTCTGTTATTGTATAATGTAGTAAGCTGTGTTCTTTTCCTGTGTCTATGGAAGGAAGGAAGGAAGGAAGGAAGGAAGCTCTGTTCTGTTATTATATAATGTAGTAAGCTGTGTTCTTTTCCTGTGTCTATGTAGTAAGCTCGGTTCTGTTCCCATATCTATGTAGTAAACTTGGTTCTGCTCTTGTCTCAATGTAGTAAGCTCCATTCAGTTCTTGTATCTATGTAGTAAGCTCAGTTCTGTTACTGTATAATGTAGTAAGCTCGATTCTGCTCTTGCATCAATGTAGCAAGCTCTTTTCTTTTCCTGTATTTATGTAGTAAGCTTGGTTCTGTTCCCATATCTATGCAATAAACTCGGTTCTGCTCTTGTTTCAATGCAGTTAGCTCCGTTCTGTTCCTGTATCTATGTAGTAAGCTCGGTTCTGCTACTGTGTAATGTAGTAAGCTCGGTTCTGCTCTTGAATCAATATAGCAAGCTGCATTCTTTTGCTGTGTCTATGTAGTAAGCTGGGTTCTGTTCCCATAGCTATGCAGTAAACTCTGTTCTGCTCTTGTATCCATTCAGTAAGCTCCATTCTGTTCCTGTATCTATGTATTAAGCTCAGTTCTGTTCCTGTAGCTGTGTATCATCCACCATTATTTTGAAAGGGCCACTGCTTTGGGATTGCCCCTGGCAGTAAGGTAAAAAGGAAGGATGACTATAAGATGAATAGTAAATTCTAAAACAACAAATAAATGCAGAAATAGAGGGGAAAAAAAGGAAGATAAGGTGAATTAAATAGAGAAGAATAAGGAAGGAAGTTGGTGATGATGAAATTATTAGCCCAATGCATCATTACGAAATGACACTTTCGGTGATAGTGACATCATTATTTATATGACATTTTTTAATGCCATTTTTCTCCTGTTTAGGCATTTACTGGACAAGTAGTTGCCACACAAGACATTCATTGATGAATAGAGAGTGGCTTCTGCGCCAACTGGAGCCATTAATCTTCCGTGATGATGAGTGGGGTGTGCAACACTAACACTTTGTAATTACTGATTTAGTGATTTAGACTTTTCCAATTTGGAGAAGAGAAGGACAAATTGTTCTTAATTATGTCACATTTTATTGTGTCCCTGCAAATGAATATTACAGTATGTACAAATTATTCTTGTGGTATGGAGTGACCGAGGACATGATCAGACGAAAACATTAAATAAAAAAAAAAATCTATTTGTGAAAATAATAAAATGGTCGTAGCTCTTTAGAAGCAGTGATCCGGTGGCTCATAGGCTGCACATTCCAAGACTTCTCCCGAGCTGCACCAATCCTCTGGAATGCTGTACCCCAAAAAACTGCACCTGGTATTACACCATTACCCTTCTTACCTTTAGTAAAGCCAACCACAAAGGCAGTTTTAACCCATGGGCAGGAGTGGTGTTGTTTTTCTGCAATCTCTTTTTCGGGAATCTGTCACTCCAATACCTTGATAAGAACTACTTAACCTATAAATCTATGTGTCCTCCTCCTCTTGGACCTGTCCTCTGCCTTGGACCCAGTGGACCATCCTCTCCTATTACAGATTCTTTTGACTCTGGGCATCACAGACTTGGCCCTATCTTGGATCTCTTCATAAATAACCGATCAAACTTTTAGCATCCCCCACACTCACACCACTTCCTCATCTCGCCCCCTATCTGTCGGTGTCCCCCAAGGTTCAGTTCTTGAACCCCTCCCTCTTCTCTATCTACACCTTCGGCCTGGGACAGCTCATAGAGTCCCACGGCTTACAGTATCATCTATATGCTGACAACACACAGATCTACCTCTCTGGGCCCAATATCACCTGCTTACTAACCAGAATCCCACAATGTCTGTCCACTGTTTTATCCCTTTTTGCTGCTCGATTTTTAAAACTTAATGTGGACAAAACAGAATTCATCATCTTTCCCATCTCACTCAACCCCTCCACCTGACCTATCCATCTAAGTCAATGGCTGCTCACTCTTCCCAGTCCCGCATGCTCACTGCCTCGGGGTAAGCCTTGACTCTTCTCTCTCCTTTAAGCCATATTTCAAAGCCCTCTTCACCTCCTGCTGCCTCCAACTCAAAAATATTTCCCAGATCCGTACATTCCTTGGCCAAGAATCTGCACAAACACTAGTGCATGTCCTCATTATCTCCCACCTGGATTATTGCAACCTCCTGCTCTCTGGCTTCACTTCTAACACTCTTGCATGCTTCCAATCTGGCCTAATCTCTGCTGCCTTATTACTCCACCTCTCCCCTTACTATTCTCCGGCCTCTCCACTCTGCCAATCTCTTCACTGGCTTCCTTCTGCCCATAGATTACAGTTCAAAACCTTAACCATGACATACAAAGCCTTCCACAACCTGTCTTCTCCCTATATCTGTGACCTAGTCTCCTAGTACTGACCTGCACGTAACCTCTGATCTTCATAAGATCTCCTGCTCTACTCCCTTCTTATCTCCTTTTCCCCAATCACATCCAAGATTTCTCCTGCGCCTCCCCCATACTCTGGAACGCTCTACCCCAACATATCAGACCCTTGTCTACCGTGGAAACCTTCGAAAGGAACCTGAAGACCCATCTCTGTCGAGAAGCCGATCAAGACCTCTTTCTATCTTCTGCTTATGACCATACTTTGCCTTCCTCAACCCTTGCAGTGTTTGACGGCTGCTCCATGCCTAGGTATCGGTACTTGGTATCTAAAGAACATTTACATGTCGGTAATTGCTAGACTGGACCACTCAGGGGCCAGGGTATTGGCCAAAAAATAAGGAAACTGTTCTCCTGTCAGGGGTTAATGGTGAATAGCACACAATCATTTACACAATGCTCCCTTGACTAAGTAAATCAGTGTTTGGCCACATTCCATATATTATGGGAGGGTAATATTTGCTTTGCAGAATAAGCGCTAATGACTAGAGTTGAGCGGATTGCTAATAATCCAGGGAGAGAGAGAGAGAGGGAGAGAGGGAGAGAAAAAAAAAATCCCGAACCCAGATCGTGCCGCCGGATTCCCGGGTCCCGGTCGGATCCGGATCGGATGCTGAAACCGTGCGGATCCCGACTTTTACAGTTCGAGTCCGCTCAACACTACTAATGACTATTGAAATTGTATCTATTACATATATAGAAAATGTGGCCTCTCATATCTAAAACGTGTCATCTCAGAAGTGAAGCATGAGGGAATCAAACATCGCCAACCAGAGAATCCCGGCACGGTGCTCCATCTGCTCCAGTTCTACAAGACGAGTTCCACAATGTATCAGTTTTGCCTATTGTGCTCCTCGGAGACTGCGATTTCTCATTCCTGCAGACATTTTCCAACCTCATGCTAAGAAGAATACATGTGTGATGTCTTTTCCCTGCCAGAATATAATCAGGGAAGGTCTTTAGAACATTTTTGACCTAATTTGTAGGGTTTATTTTAACAATTCAATTCATATTTGTACTGAATGTTGCACCTGGGGAGTAAAAGTGACACGTTTTCTGTTACATCATGCTGAATCAGCAAAAATGGTGGAGTGAGTGTGATCCCAGAGGAAGAAGCCCGTAAATTATAAACATTGATTAGCTGCACATGCCGCCGACAGCAGATAAATCACGTCACACGGCCGCGGTGCGCATTAAATCTGACTGTATATTACAATGTTCTGGTTAGGCAAACTGGATCAATCACTCAAAAAATAAAAATAAACCTAACCCTTACAAATAAGAAAAAAAATGAAAATAATTTTAGATTTCTTCCTTTAATTAATGTTAATAGCCCTCCCCTAACACTGTGCATTGTATTCATTCATTCATTCATTCATTCATTCATTCATCCATTCAATGAATAATTAATTGAATAATTCTTTGATTCATTCATTCATTCTTTGATTAATCAATTCATTCTTTGAGTCATTCATTCTTTGATTATTTAATTAATTCTTTCTTTGATTGATTCATTCATTGTTTGATTCATTGAATCATTGTTTGATTGATTCATTCATTCATTAATTCATTATTTTTTTTATTGATTCATTCATTCTTTGATTCACTCATTCATTTATTTATTTTCTTTGATTGATTCAATCATTCTTTGATTATTTAGTTCATTCTTTCTTGGATTCATTCATTCATTGTTTGATTCATTGAATCATTTTTGATTCATTCATTTATTAATTATTAATTCATTTTTTCTTTGATTCATTCATTCTTTGATTGAATCATTCATTCATTCATTCATTCTTTCATTATTTAATTAATTAATTATTTGATTCATTCATTGTTTGATTCATTCATTGGCTGAATCATTCATTCTTTCATTCATTTATTGAATATTTAATTAATTATTTATTTGACTAATTTATGTTTTAGTCATTCATTCATTCATTATTTGATTATTTAATTAATTAATTCATTAATTCATTAATTCACTCATTTATTGTTTAATTCATTCATTCGTTGATTTACTCATTCATTCATTCACTCTTTGATTATTTAATTATTTATTTGATTAATGTATTGTTTGATTCATTCATTAGTTGATTTTTTCCTTATTTGATTAATTCATTCTTTCATTAATTCATTCTTTCTTTAATTAATTCATTCTTTGATCCATTGAATCATTATATAATTCATTCATTCTTTGATTCACTCATTCATTCTTTCCTTCATTCATTCTTTGATTATTTAATTAATTATTTATTTTATTTGATTCATTCATTGGCTGATTCATTCATTCATTGTTTGATTTATTTATTAGCTGATTCAGTCACTCTTTCATTAATTCTTTCATTGATTCAATCTTTCTTTGATTCATTCATTCATTCATTTATTCATTCATCCATTCATCAATTGTACAATTAATTTCCAGTATTCTAGAACATGTTGGTCAGAAATTTAATCTGAGACCTCAGCGACAATTATATTTCTAATATATATATTTCTTTCTGATGTGTCGGTGTGATGCTTCAGGTTGGTATGAGTTCAAAGATACCAAATATGTATAGGTTTACATAAGGGGTTAAAAAAATTCAGAAGTTTGTCCAAAAAAAGTGCCGTACTTTTTGCACCATTTGCACCATTTTCCACGACCCGTATCATTCTCAATTTTTGGGATATAAGGCTCAGTAATGGCTTATTTTTTGCATCTCAAGCTGATGTTTTTAACGGTACTCTTTTTGCACAGATGCTATGTTTTAACAGGCACGAGTGGATCGTGGATCCACCTGTGCCTGCGAGGCACACATGTCTGCTGTGCAAATCAACAGACATGTGTGGTGATTGCAGCAGGGTCACCGCAGCAGTCGGAGGTGATTACCCCTTTATGATTTAGGATGTACGAGTACGTTCTCGATCATGAAGGGGTTAAAAATGGCCATCTTGGGGTCGAGAGGCAGAGTGAATTCGAACAGGAACTGGAGAAGATGTGTACCAAGAAGCAAGGGCCAATCCGAAAACACAAAGCCACATCTAGAGGTCCGGAGCCTACGGCTCACCCCGGCGGGCTTGGTTAAGACATCTGCTGGTGGAACAAAGAGTGGGAAGAGGGAGACAGGTCCGGATATCAAAAGCTGTACCAGATTGGTGACGGAGAACACCAGGCGGTGGCTGTGATACCCATATTGGGAGGCTTAAGTGAACAGAGAGAAGAGTATTTTTCCAGCTAGGGTGAAAGGATGTTGGTTACTACATCTGTCATGAAGGTGTTAAGAACAAGTAAAGCGAAAATGGTTAAGAAACCCCTGGTGTGGTTGGTTTCTTCACAGCGGTGTCTGTATCGGAACGCAGGAACGTGAATGGAGCCACAGGAATGCAACTGACTGCCAAGCACCCCGCACAGAGATGTACACACACACAAGGGATCCCTAAGAATAGGAGCTCAGCAACCAAACGGCCCGGCTGCTTTCCTACACATGTGCCAGAAGCTGTGGCGGACACAGACAGAAAAGGGCCCCTGTACAAGCATAACATAGGGGTCCTTTTCAATCCAATATTTCATCAAGATGCACAATTCCACCTGTTTAGGAGGTAGAAATGGGCCCCCTAACCTCTTAGGCCCCTCTGTGGTCACACAGGTTGCACCAATGATTTGTCCGCCCTTACCCAGAAGCCAAGTCCTGTAATGCAGCTATATGCCTTAAGGGCCATTTACACGCTGCGACATCACTAACAATATATCGTCGGGGTCACGGTGTTTGTGATGCACATCCGGCATAGTTAGCGACATCGCAGCATGTGACAGCTAGGAGCGATGATCAACGATCGCAAAAACAGTGAAAATCATTGATCGTTGACACGTCGCTCCAAATCATAATATCGTTGGTGTTTAATTCCGCAGGTTGTTCGTCGTTCCTGTGGCACCAGACGTTGCTGTGTGTGACACCGCAGGAACAACGAACATAATCCTACCTGCGTCCATCGGAAAGGAGGAAGGAAGGAGGTGGGCGGGATGTTCCGGACGCTCATCTCCTCCCCTCCTCTTCTATTGGGCGGCCATTTTGTGATGTCGCTGTGACGCTGAACGCACCTCCCCCTTGAAGGAGGGATTGTTCGGCAGCAACAGCGACGTCGCTGAACAGGTATGTGCGTGTGACGCTGCCGTACCGATATTGTTCGCTACGGCTGCGATCACCACATGTTGCACGAATGACGGGGGCGGGTGCTATCGCTCGCGACATCGCTAGCAATCGTGTACAGAACCCTTAAAGGGGGCTTTACACGCTCTGACATCGCTAATTCGGAGTCGTTGGGGTCACGGAATTTGTGACGCACATCCGGCCGCATTAGCGATGCCGTTGCGTGTGACACCGATAAGCGATTTTGCATCGTTGAAAAAACGTGCAAAATCGTTAATCGGCGACATGGGGGTCCATTCTTAAAAATCGTTACTGCAGCAGTAACAAAGTTGTTCCTCATTCCTGCGGCAGCACACATCGCTGCGTGTGACGCCGCAGGAACGAGGAAGCTCTCCTTACCTGCCTCCCGGCCGCTATGAGGAAGGAAGGAGGTGGGCGGGATGTTACGTCCCGCTCATCTCCGCCCCTCCGCAGCTATTGGGCGGCGGTTCAGTGACGCTTCAGTGACGTCGATGTGACGCCGCACGGACCGCCCCCTTAGAAAGGAGGCGGTTCGCCCGTCACAGCGACGTCGCCGGACAGGTAAGTATGTGTGACAGCTGTTGTGCGGCACGGGCAGTGATTTGCCCGTGTCGCGCAACAGATGGGGGAGGGTACCCACACTAGCAATATCGGGACCGATATCGCAGTGTGTAAAGCCCGCTTTAGTCAAGTCTCTTGGCAGATGCACAGTGTTTCCAGGTATACTTGCACTAAAACATTTTACATACAAGATATACGTGCCTTGGGACTTGGTACTTAACAGGTGTTTTTGCCTTGACATTGTATATGCTGTCAAAGCCATTAGACAGAGTGTCCTAGGACAGTAATGTATCCGTGTCTCCCGGTGCAGTGGAGAAAAGGGTTTCTGCCTTGGCAGCCAGATGTATTTGTCTTGGCATTCCACATGCTCCAAAAAACAAGAGACATAGTACATTAGCAATGGTGTGTGTATCTGTTTCCTTTTGCATGCACAGCGCACCGCAGTCAGGTGTATCTACCTTGGCACTTTTTGTTTGCCAGACGTTTTTGCCTTGGCATTCCACATGCCTCAAAAGATAAGAGACATAGTACATTAGCACTAGTGTGCATCTCTGTCTCCATGCGCATGCGCAGCGCAGCCAGGTGTATCTACCTTGGCACTTTTTGCTTGCCAAATGTTTTTGCCTTGGCATTCCACATGCCTCAAAAGATAAGAGACATAGTACATTATCGCAGGTGTGTTTCTCTGTCTCCTTGCGCATGCGCAGTGCAGCCAGGTGTAACTACCTTGGCACTTTTTAATTGCCAGATGTTTTTGCCTTGGCATTCTACATGCTCCAAAATATAGGAGACATAGTACAGTAGCACAGGCGCATCTGTCTCCTTGCGCATGTGTACCGCCCCCGTGTCAGCCGGGCTGCTCGGATCCAAATCTGCGATGGCTCGAGGGGCGTCCGGATCGGGGGTCTCGCAGCCACTCGAATAGAAAAAAGGTTTTTTTTACAGGGGTATTGTATGGAATAGTTCGTAATGCCACCCGTGGTGTGTGGTAAGGTGGAGTATCACCACTGCGGCTGGGAGTACCTGGGGGGTGATGGAGTGGGCAGCCAGGTGTTTAACCCCTCCACGAGTAGGGGGAATGCCCCGGGACTCGGTGATGGGGACAGGGAGATGCCGTTGGTGAAGTAAGGGTCACTTGTGTACTCCCTCAGTCCAATAACGCTGACACCGACAACTGTAGTAAACCAAAGTTCTGGACATCGCTGCCGCTGAGGGGGAGCATGCCTGGGTCCAGTTGCCATTGGTGTTGCCTATTGATCTGTTACCTTTCCCTTGTCACCTTGTTTCTCACTGGTAGGTCCCTGTAGCCTGAAACTAGTCGGGTCCCGCTCCCCAGTATGGCTAACTGAGGGAGCTTGCTCTCAGGGTTCACGCTTGGGATTTCTTGTACCGTATTTGTGTAAAGTCCTATCCCTCTTGTTGCGCTAGTACCCCGATTTTGGAGTGGGTGGAGAGTGGATCTTGAAGACTCTGTTCTCGTCAGGTAAATTGTAAGGTTGCCTGAAGTTACTCCCTGACCTAGGGTCCTTGTACCCCATCGTACCCTGGTCCCAGCCCGGTGATGGTACAAGGCCGCTGGCTGTCCTCCACGACAATGCCGTGCCCCTTGTCATGATCCTCTGCAACCTGGGGTTCAGCTCCTACCAGGCCCAGACCAACGTCTGTTACCTAGTAGTTCAAGGAGCCCAGCTCCTGACCTCCTCTCACTTTCACCTCCAACTTCAACTGAACTACTCCTGACACTCCTGACTCCTCTTAACCAACCCCCCAAGTGGGCGACCCTATTCCACTCAGGCCGTCCACTGGTGTGTCTGGTGGGTGTGGTGCAGAGTGTTCCTAGGATTTCGATTAGCTGGTCTTTGGCAACACCATTTGGTTAGGGACCCGTAACCAAGCAGGAGGTGGATATTGCACAGAAGGGCAGATTGCACAATACCCTGTGATGACCTGATAAGCCAGGGCGTCACACAAGGGCAATGCAGTCAGGTGTACTTGCCTTGGCGCTTTTTGTTTCCCAGAATTACTTACTTTGGCCTCTGGTACCTGATAGATGTACATACTTTGGCAATACCCATGCCACAAAAGTCAAGAGACAGAGTTGTCCTAGGCCAGCTGTGTGTCTCTGTTTCCTAGCGCATGCGCAGTGCACTCCTTGCTATGTTGATTTGACCTTTGCTGTGAAGACTTTGAACCTTCTGGTTCATTAATCCCAGCACAGACAGTATGGCTATGTCAATGAAAAGTCTTGACCCGATGACTACTAAATAGTTAATTGTCTTATTGTTTTGTACACCGTGCCTATTCATAAAGTTGTCGTCAAAGTACCCTTTAGTCTTTGTTACTCAGAGCTAATGTGATGACGGCTGATCCTGTAGATGTGACAGGTTCCCTTTAAATCTAAGCTCGATCTTCAGCAACACTTGAGACGCTATTGAGAAATCGGTCATGTGATTACAGGCGTTGGAAATATGGAAAAGTATCTGTTCTCGCCGTGCAGCTGTAATAATTACAATGTATCAGTTACATCACTTTATTTCCCAAAGTGAAGCATTTTGTATCTTCTCCACAAATTTACTGTAATTGGAGTTATTCAATGTTGTGTAGCGCGGAAGTGATAATGTCAACACTCAGCGCCGTAATGCAATTTGTACCCTTAAGGGATATGAATGGCTCTTGCCCGATCGGCCCGGCACAAAACAAGCTCCTACCGATTCACAATCCGCAGCCAAGCACAATTGACTCTCACTTTATAAAGCAGTAACCTTGGGTGAGGCGGCATCAATTAATGTCTTTAAATCTGTACCGCTGGCATAGGCTGACTTTTTACGCTGCCGCTAAAAGATAACCCATTAGACATTGTAGATTATTTAAGGCAGGTGCAACATTAGAGTCATTTTCAGGTCTGTTCATCACAAATATGTCAAGGTATTAACTATTGTGCAGCAACAGTTTTGTTATTTTCTATTGTGCCAACTATTAATTCATTTCTAGAAGTTTTAAAAATATCAGACCAATTTACAGCTAAAAGACAACTGGACCCCAGCAGTGCGAACGTTCCATCAGCCATGATCCCGGGTACCTCCACGGCAGTGCGAACAATCTCAGCCATGATTCCAGGTACTTCCACGGCAGTGCAAACAATCTCAGCCATGATCCCAAGTACCTCCACAGCAGTGCGAACGTTCTCAGCCATGATCCCGGGTACCTCCACAGCAGTGTGAACGTTCTCAGCCATGATCCCGGGTACCTCCACAGCAGTGTGAACGTTCTCAGCCATGATCCCGGGTACCTCCATGGCAGTGCGAACGTTCTCAGCCATGATCCCACGTACCTCCATGGCAGTGCGAAAGTTCTCAGCCATGATCCTGGGTGCATCCACGGCAGTGCGAACGTTCTCAGCCATGATCTCAAGTACCTCCACGGCAATGTGAACATCCTCAGCTATGATCCCAGGTGCATCTACAGCGATGTGAACATCCTTGACCATGAGCCCGGGTGCATCAACGGCAGTGCGAATGTCATCAACCATGATCTCATGTGCCTCCAACGTAATGCACAAGATGTTGGCATGGTCCTGGATGCCTCCAAGGCAGTGCAAATGTCATCAGCCATGATTTCATGTGCCTCCAACGTAATGCACAAGATGTTGGCATGATCCTGGATGCCTCCAAGGCAGTGCAAATGTCATCAACCATGATTTCATGTGTCTCCAAGGTAGTGCAAAAGATGTTCGCATAATCCCGGGTGTCTCCATGCCAGTGCAAAAATCATTGGCCTTGATCATGGGTGCATCCACGGCAGTGTGAACAGCATCAGCCATGTTCCCGGATGCCTCTAAAGTAGTACAAATGTCATTGGCTATGATCTCATGTATCTCCAAAGAGTATAAAAGACATTGGCATGATCCCGAGTGCCTCAATGGCAGTGTGAACGCCCTTGGCAATGATCCCAGGTGCCTCCATGGCACTACAAACTTCAACAGCCATGATCCCGGGTGCCTCCAGGGTAGTGCAAATGTCCTGGGCCATGATTCCAGGTGCCTCAAAGGCACTGCAAATGTCCTTGGCCATGATCTCGGGTGCCTCCACGGTAGTGCGAATGTCATTGGCCATGATCTTATCGGCCTCCGCAGCAGTGCAAAAGGCGTTGCCATGATTCCTAGTGACTCAATGGCAGTGCAAACACCCTCAGCCACAATCCCAGGTGCCTCCATGGCAATGCAAAAATCATCAGCCATGATCCCGAGTGCCTCCATGGCAGTGCAAATGTCCTGGGCCATGATTCCAGGTGCCTCAAAGGCACTGCAAATGTCCTTGGCCATGATCCCGGGTACCTCCACCGCAGTGCGAACATTCTCAGCCATGATCCCGGGTGCATCCATGGCAGTGCAAACGTTCTCAGCCATGATCCCAGGTACCTCCACGGCAGGACGAACGTTCTCAGCCATGATCCCGGGTAAATCCACGGCAATGTGAACATCCTCGGCCATGATCCCAGGTGCATCTACGGCGATGTGAACATCCTTGACCATGAGCCCGGGTGCATCAATGGCAGTGCGAATGTTATCAACCATGATCTCATATGCCTCCAACGTAATGCACAAGATGTTGGCATGGTCCTGGATGCCTCCAAGGCAGTGCAATTGTCATCAACCATGATTTCATGTGTCTCAAAGGTAGTGCAAAAGATGTTCGCATAATCCCGGGTGTCTCCATGCCAGTGCAAAAATGATTGGCCTTGATCATGGGTGCATCCACGGCAGTGTGAACGTCACCTGCCATGAACCTAAGTGCCTCCACAGCAATGCAAACGTCTTCAGCAATTATTCCAGGTGCATCCACGGAAGTGTGAACAACATCAGCCATGTTCCCGGGTGCCTCTACAGTAGTACAAATGTCATTGGCTATGATCTCATGTACCTCCAAAGAGTATAAAAGACATTGGCATGATCCCGAGCGCCTCAATGGCAGTGTGAACGCCCTTGGCAATGATCCCAGGTGCCTCCATGGCACTACAAACTTCAACAGCCATGATCCCGGGTGCCTCCAGGGTAGTGTGAACATCTTCGGCCATAATTCCGGATGCCTCCACGGCAGTGCGAATGTCCTCGGCCATGACCTCATGTGCCTCCAGGGCAGTGCGAATGTCATTGGCCATGATCTTATCGGCCTCCGCAGCAGTGCAAAAGGCGTTGCCATGATTCCTAGTGACTCAATGGCAGTGCAAACACCCTCAGCCACAATCCCAGGTGCCTCCATGGCAGTGCAAAAATCATCAGCCATGATCCCGAGTGCCTCCATGGCAGTGCAAATGTCCTGGGCCATGATTCCAGGTGCCTCAAAGGCACTGCAAATGTCCTTGGCCATGATCTCGGGTGCCTCCACGGCAGTGCGCATGTCCTCAGCCATAATTTCAGATGCCTCCACGGCAGTGCAAACGTCATTGGCCATGATCATGATCTTGAGTGCCTCCATGGCAATGCAAACATCCTTGGCCATGATCCCGGGTTCCCCCATGACAGTGCGAACATCCTCATCGATGATTCCGGATACCTCCACAGCAGTTCAAGTGTCCTTGTTCATGATCCTGGGTGCTTCCACAGCAGTGTGAATGTCCTTGCCCATGATCTGGGTACCTCCACAGCAGTGCGAATGTCCTCATCCATAATCCCGGGTTCCTCACTGGCAGTATGAATGTCCTCAGCCATAATCCCGGGTTCCTCCCCGGCAGTGTGAATGTCCTCGGCCATGATCCCAGGTACCTTCATTGTAGTCCGAACGTCCTCGGCCTTGATTCCGGGTTCCTCCACGGCAGTGCGAATGTCCTTGGCTGTAATCCTGGGTACCTTCACAGCAGTGCGAATGTCCTCAGCCATGATCCCGGGTCAAGAAAGCCAAAGTCGAATGCTGCTACAAATAGCATATCACTCCTTTTTTTGGAGCATTAACCTATCCAAGCGTTATGGAAACATCCCTTTAATTTCCCTTTTTATTCCCCCGTGGTGGTGGAGGATTATAGCTGGAGAAAATATTGAGAAGGTTCCTTAATCTAAAAGGGATAATTTAACCCCAGAGGAAGGATGGTCAGCCCCTTTAAGCAATTTTAGATTATTATTATTATTATTATTATTTCTATATTTTTGAAACATTTCACAATAACTGTTCAAAAGCGATTTTGTTCTCCGCCCGGTACATGCAGCCATTTACATCCCACAGAGATTGAAGACACATTGGCAATAGGGTCTTGTTTTATTTTTCAGATAAAGGACATTTATTGGCAGCTGAGCCCTGTTATCCGTCGCGGAGACACATATTGACAGCTGGGCCTTTTATTTCCTATGGAGATGACAAAGTGACTTGAAAATAGATTTTTATTTGTTATTATTATGATACTTCTCAGCAAATGATGCCATTTATGTCTGATAGACACATACAATCGTATTGACGGGAGGAATATTCAACAGCAGTTAAAAAAAGCTAAAAAAACAAAAAATAAAATATCAACGATTCATTTAAAATTTATTAGAAAAAAAATGTTTGCTACAATTGGAAGAAAAATAGGGGTTTTTTTTGCATTTTTTTAAAGTATATACATTTTATGGATGTTTGAAACCAGGAGTCAATTAAAAGAGATTTGTGAGCAGATTTTTTTTTAATGTAATCTGAGAGCAGCATGATGTAGGGGCAGAGACCCTGATTCCAACGATGTGTCACTTATTAGGATGTTTCAATAAATGTGGTTTCTCATGCCTCCTAGTCCAACCATATCCCCAACCCTGATTAGCAGCTCTCTGGCAATGTACAGTGTACACAGAGAGCTGCCAATCAGTGCTGTGGGCGGGGTTATAGACAGCTCAGCATTCTGAGCTCTGCAGGACCTTCCATGACATCATAGACATGTGACCAGTCTGGTGGGAATGTTTTAAAGACATTGGCTTACAGACTGGTCACATGACTATGACATTATCAAAGGTCCTGTTAACTGAACTTAGATTGTCACTGTGCAAGTGTCGCATTGCATCATCACGGCGCACAATCTCCCGACAGTAGCGGTCAGCTGACAGTAAGGGCATGATTGCACTTGCGTCTCGCATTGCATCACCCCGCAAAGCCTGACGCTTTCAGGACAGGAGCGCCTCAGCTGCATTGAAATACATGCTCCTGTTGGGAGATTGTGCGCCGTAATGCGATGTGACACTCGCACAGTGACAAAGTTCAGTTAACAGGACCTTTGATGACATCATAGTCATGTGACCAGTCTGTAACCAACAAGGTAATACAATATTCAAAACCTGACTGGTCACATGGCCATGACGTCACAGAAGGTCCTTTAACCTGGGGGCACAGCAATGATTGGACTCGGAAGCAGAAGCGGCCGGGAGACAGAGTCAGTAGGAGGCGTCGTGGGACCTGTAAGTATAATGACAATGGTTATTATTAACTATATTCTTCATTTTACAGCCCCCCGCCCCATCCCATAACTGTAAAGCCCAAGTTTGGTGATCAGATGCAAGTTCATGTTATCTCGATCCCGATCTTTACAAAACGATCAGGCGAGGCAACCAATCCTGACCATCGGGGGATCGCCCATCACTATTCCTGACTGAGTCTTCTCCAGTTTTGCATTTTGCCAGTGGCCTTTTGCTACCGGTAGCATAAGGCGATACATGTACCTCATTCACATCATTGATACAATAAGATTTTCTGTGTCCTCCAGAACAGTCTTAAGACCTTTGATAAGATGCCAAGACACGGGCTGTAACATTTGACGAGCCGGACAGGACAGTAAGATGGGCATCAATGCAACAGCGACACCGATATCTGCTCCTTTGTGTGACTAGTGTTCTTGTTGCTCCCAGTAGCATATGGTGGTACCTGTAGCTCATTCAGGTCGCTGACTCAAAAAGTTTTTTTCTGTCCACCAGAACAGTCTTAAGAGCTTTGAGAATGTACCAAGGCACGAGCTGTAACATTTGGCAAGCTGGGCAGGACTGTAAGATGGGCATCAATGCAACAGCTGCACCGATATCTGCCCCTATGTGTGACTAGTGTCCTGGTCGCTACCAGTTGGCTAAGGTGGTACCTGCAGCTCTTTCAGGTCGCTGTCACAAAAACATTTTCTGTGACCCCCAGAGCAGTCTGAAAAGATTTCAGAATATACCAAGACACAGGCTGTAACATTTGGCGTGCCGGACAGGACCGTAATGTTGGCATCAATGTGACAGCGGCACCGATATCTGCTCATTTGTGTGACTAGTGTCCTTGTTACTACCGGTTGTCTAAGGTGGTTCCTATAGCTCTCTCAGGTTACTGTCACAAAAAGATTTTCTGTGTCCCCCAGTGCAGTCTTAAAAGTTTTTAGAAGATACCAAGACACGGCCGTGAAATTTGGTGAGCCAGACAGAGCAGTAAGATGGGCATCAATGCAACAGCGGCTCTGATATCTGCCCCTTTGTGTGACTAGTGACCTTGTCGCTCTCGGTTGGCTAAGGTGGTACCTGCAGCTCTTTCAGGTCTCTGTTACAAAAACATTTTCTGTGTCTCCAAGAGCGGTCTTAAGAGCTTTGAGAATATACCGAGAAACACAGGCTGTAACATTTGGCGAGTCGGACAGGACCATAATGTTGGCATCAATGTAACATCGGCACCGATATCTGCTCGTTTGTGTGACTAGTGTCCTTGTTGCTACCGGTTGGCTAAGGTGGTTCCTATAGCTCTCTCAGGTTACTGTCACAAAAAGATTTTCTGTGCCCATCAGAGCAGTCTTAAGAGATCGTAGAAGATACCAAGACATGGCCGTGACATTTGGTGAGCCGGACAGAGCAGTAAGATGGGCACCAATGCAATAGCGGCACCGATATGGTTGTACCTGTAGCTCATTCACATCACTGTCATAATAAGCTTTTCTGTGTCCTCCAGAACAGTCTTAAGAGTTTGGAACAGATATCAAGACATGATCTGTTACACTTGGCGAGCCGGACAGGACCATAAAATGGGCACCAATGCAACAGCGGCACCGATATCTACTACTTTGTATGACGAGGAGCAATTCAGAACACTACACAATTGTCACCAGCGGCTACTAATTCTATCCAATATATACTTTGTAGAAATCAATCATTCTGGCTCTGCCACTTAGTAATAGCATGGCAGCCAAACTCACATGTATGAATCTAGTTACATTTTATGGTAATTTATAGTTTACTTTTTTTAACAGCTTTGGAACATATTTTGTAATTTTGCTAAAGAAGTTGCGGTGATTTGAGTTCTAATTTGTGGCTTACATCTTAAGCTTTCCTGCTGCCCGTGTGCAGATGTAACTTCTTAAAAAAGCTTCAGTCCATAAATCTTTATAAAGCCATAAAGCCTCCTTCACACTCGCAATTCTTTCAACTTTTTTAAACACTCGTCAAAAGCATTTTTTAGAACTTTTTTTTCTACATTCTTATATTTTGTTACTTTGTTTTAGTTTGGTTACTTGAAAAGCCGGAATCACACACCCAGAGCTCGGTTCATTGTAACATTTGCACTTGTTTTCGGTTGAGTTTTTGGTGTTTTGCACTTTATTTTTTTTCTCCATGATAAAGGGAACCTGTCAGGTCCAATATGCAGTGAGAACCACGAGCAGTTCTGGGCGCATATTGCTAATCCCTGCCTAACCGTCCCTGTATCAAGTAGCATAGATAAAGAGATCTATAGAGAAAGTATTTCTAAAGAGCCTTTATAATATGCTAATGAGGCCAGGGATTAGTCGCAAGGGCGTTACTTCCCTTGGCTAGTTGGCCCCCTTCGGATGTAAGCACGTCTGTCACGCTGGTCTTTCCAGCGAGACTCATCCTCATTTAAACAGACTTTTTTTTTACTTTTAGCATCTGTGGGGTTAATGCTTCTTTTTCAAGTTTGCTTGGAGGCATTCCCTCAGGTGCTCTAAGTTACTAATGAGCCTGGGCCTTTAAAAGGTCCCAGCATCCTTCACACAGGGCTGGTTATTTTCTCTCCTCAGATTACAGAGACAGCCTGTGTGTGGTTGTACCATATCCCAGTTCCAGAAGCCTTCTGCAAACAAGGAGTAGTTTGCGGAAGCTGTTGTAGTCTTTGTTATTTCTATTTTATTTTTGGTGTTGTCCCCAGGAGGCGTCCCGCTGAACAGTTAGGGGGTCTCTAGACCAGGGTCCGGGTAGGAGCCATGGACAGGTCGGAGGGTCATGCCTCGCTACCTTCAAGTGTACCCGTGGCTTGAGGGCAAGTCAGGGCACTCTAGCGTACAGGGTAAGAGTAGTCCCCTGTCCCTGGGTAGCAGCCTTAAGGGGGTGTTACACGCAGCAATATCACTAGCGATATCGCTGGTGAAAGCACCCGCCCCCGTCGTTTGTGCATCACGGGCAAATCGCTGCCCGTGGCGCACAATATCGTTAGGAGCTGTCACACGGGCTTACCTACCTAGCGGTGTCGCTGTTGCCGGCAAACCGCCTCCTTTCTAAGGGGGCGGTTTGTGCGGTGTCACAGCGGCGTCACTAAGCGGCCGGCCAATAGAAGTGGAGGGGCAGAGATGAACGTAACATCCCGCCCACCTCCTTCCTTTCGCATTGTCGATGGCCACAGGTAAGCTGTAGTTCGTCGTTCCCGGGGTGTCACACGTAGCGATGTGTGCTGCCTCGGGAACAAGGAACAACCTGCATCCTCAACAATCAACGCTTTTTTAAAAAGGAACAACGTGTCAACGATGGACAATTTGGTGAGTATTGTCCATCGTTAACGGCTGTTCCTTGTTGTCACACACAAGACCTCGCTAACGATGCCGGATGTGCGTCACGGAATCCGTGACCCCGGCAATATATCGTTAGATACGTCACTGCGTGTGACGGGGCCTTTACTCCGTGACAATGCCCCTGTGGGTGTACTAACATGCTAATGTATGCGCAGCATCAGAGGATGGTCAATCTCACTGCTCTCTGCTGTCACCATGCCCAAGCACTGTTTTTTGGCTCAGTGCGCATGATCAGAAGTCCCGGACTTCCAGTCATGTGTAATATGAAGCTGGGTGTATGCGTCCCAGCTTCAAACTGGTCTAGTGCGTGTGACGGGATGTTCTGATTGTGCACACTGAAAACTGAAAACCAGCAGTGGCAGCAGAGGTGAGAGCAACCACCCTCTGACTTTGCAAATTCATTAGGGGTGTGCTTACATGCTAAAGGGGCCAACTAGCCAAGGGAAATAACGCCCTTTTGACTAGACCTTGCACTCATTAGCATATAATAAAGGATCTTTAGAAATACTTTTTCTAAAGATCCCTTTATCTATGCTAGTGTATACAGGGACAGTTAGGCAGGGATTAGCAATATGTACCCAGAACTGTTCGTGAGTCTGGGTGCATATTGGACCTGACAGGTTCCCTTTAATCTTTCTCTTTGAACCTTTCTATATCATGTGTTCACCTTATTGTTATTTTTTTTTTGTAGACAGAGATAAAGGTTTCCAAATGTTTTTTGCCTGATTCATCATTTGTGACTTTTCAAAAAGTCACAAAATTTAGAGAAAATGTACTTGAATCTATTCCTGGATTGATTTTATGTACCCCAGCTATTTTGCCTAAGTTTTTTTGGTCAATTTTGCTAAATATAACTATTTTTTGGGCGAAAACAAAAAAAAAAGCTCAAGACAAAAACAAAAAAACATTTTCACTCTGCATAAAATATATAAACTGTGTGCGCCATTTTAAAGAATTTGGTGAAAAAAAAATAGTGGCCGATATAAAACAGGAAAAAGTAAAATGAGTATAAAAAAGTCTAAGGACTCATGTGCACGTAACTGCTTAATATTCTGCAGCGATTTGACAGCACATGTGCGACTCAAATCGCTGCAGAACACTGCATAATGAATGCAGTATTTTTGTTAAAAAAAAAACGATTTCATGCTGCGCTATGGCTGCTGCCCCCACCATAGACAGAGCAGGAGCTACATCCAGAACGCAGAAATAATTGACATGCTGCTTTTACGAACGCACGGATTTGGGTCAAAGCACCCAAATCGCTGCGTTCAAAAAAGCATCGTGCACACGTGTCATGCACAATCTACATAGATTGTGCAGGGGACGCAGGACGAATGCATTTACGCTGCAGTGCAATACGCAGCGTAAATGCATGTAAATATGCAACGTACGCATGAGCCCTAAAAGTATAAAAAAAAGTATAAAAAGTATAAAAGTTTAAAAAAAGCATAAAAAATATAAAAGTATAAAAAAAGTATAAAGTATAAAATCATAAAAAAGCATAAAAAAGTATAAAAGTATAAAAAAAGCATAAAAAGCATAAACGTATTAAAAAGCATAACAAGTATAAAATATAAAAAAGTATAAAGCATAAAAAAGCATAAAAAAGTATAAAAGTATAAAAAAAGTATAAAAGTTTAAAAAAAAGCATAGAAACGTATAAAAGTATAAAAAAAGTATAAAGTATAAAAGCATAAAAAACTATAAAAAAAAGCATAAAAAGTATAAAAGCATTAAAAAGCATAACAAGTATAAAAGTATAAAAAAGTATAAAAGCATAAAAAAGCATAAAAAAAGTATAAAAAAAGCATAAAAAAGTATAAAAGCATAAAAAAGCAAAAAAGTATAAAAGTATAAAAAAGCATAAAAAAAGTATAAAAAAAAGCATAAAAAAGTATAAAAGCATAAAAAAGCAAAAAAGTATAAAAGTATAAAAAAGCATAAAAAGTATAAAAGCATTAAAAAACATAACAAGTATAAAAGTATAAAAAAGTATAAAGTATAAAAGCATAAAAAAGCATAAAAAGGTATAAAAGTATAAAAAAAGCATAAAAAGTATAAAAGTATTAAAAGGCATAAGTATAAAAGTATAAAAAAGCATAAAAAGTATACAAGTTTAAAAAAAGCATAAAAAAGTATAAAAGCATAAAAAAGTATAAAAAAAGCATAAAAAGTATAAAAGTATAAAAAAAGTATAAAAAGTATAAAAGTTTAAAAAAAGCATAAAAAGTATAAAAGTTTAAAAAAAGCATAAAAAAGTATAAAAAAAGTATAAAGCATAAAAGCATAAAAAAGCATAAAAAAGTATAAAAGTATAAAAAAACATAACAAGTATAAAAGTATAAAAAAGTATAAAGTATAAAAGCATAAAAAAGCATAAAAAAGTATAAAAGTGTAAAAAAAGGCATACAAAAGTATAAAAAGTATAAAAAAGTATAAAAGTATAAAAATAGTATAAAAAAGGTAAAAAAAAAACCAACAAAACCCTGTAAATGATGAGCCGTGTCCATAGTGATTGTAGCAGTTATCACTGCAATTTTTGATGTAGTGTTGTGAGGCAAAGCCAAGAGGCGTACAAAAGTAACAAGAAATATAATGGATGGATTTGTCCGTCTCCTTCCTGCTGGATCCATTTATTTTTTAGGCTTACAGTTGCATCAAGAAACTTGCGTTTAGAGAGGAGTGAATCAGTTTGTCGGAGATTTGATTCGCAAAGAAACTCCAATTCTCCGAAATTCTATTTTTTTGTAATTTGCTTTGTGCAGATCCAGTGAAATTGTGCCATGCAGTTGTAATTTGCAAACTTTCAGAATTCAGTGTGAAACTATTGAAGGTAATTTTTATTTTCCTACAATCAACTTTTGGTGATTTTTTGATATTCCATGTTAATTAATTTACTTCTCCATGCGATTTTATCTGGCTTTTGACAATGCGGTTCTTGTATCTTTTTCGTGGCACGTCTTAAAGGGAACCTGTCACTAGATTTTTGCGTTCTAAACCAAAGCTAGCACCTTAAGCAGCGCATGTGCTGCATTCTATAAAGGTACACATTACCCCCTGACCCCCCTGTAGATCCCACAAATACCCTTATAATATCTCCCATCATGTATGCAAATTTGTGGATGTCCTATTTTGTGTCTCCCTTCCCTCATTTCAGCGTCGATTATCATCTTCCTTTGATGATTGATGTGGATGACACCTCCAGCACCATCCATATAGCCGGGCATGGACAATGCCAGCTTGCGCATGCGCACATTGCTATGCCCTATTGTGGACAGAGCCGAAAACATAGGTGCGCCTGCGCGAACCGGTGAGTTCTCTGCATAATTCACATATCTAGGCCACATTTTTCACCTGCGAAGAGATCTGGCTAGTTTGCGCAGGTGCACCTAAGTTTTCGACTCTACCCGCAAAAGCAAAGTGCGCCTGCGCGACCCGGCAATGTCTCTGCGCAGGCTCAGGATTTTGCCTGGCTACGTGGATGGCACTGGAGGATGGCAATCAGCATCGAAAGGATGGACAAGGGCCACAAAATAAGACGTTGACAAATACCGTTATAAAATCTCCTACCATGTATGGAAATTCGTTGGTCCAGTCCGAATGTGCATCCTACTTTGCGGCTCCTTTCCCTCTTTTCAGCGCTGATCATCATCCTCCTTTGATGATGTGGACACTTCCGGCACCATCCATATAGCTGGGCATAGACATTGCCGGCTTTACGCATGTGCAGATTGCTATGCCCTATTGCGGACAGAGCCAAAAACATAGGTGCACCTGCGCGAACCGGTAAGTTCTCTGATTTTTATTGTTTTTTTTATGCCTTTGGCTTTATGATTACAGCATTATGTAGCCACAGGAACGATTATAGAAGACAAATAAGAATTTAAAAAAATATAATGCTGATTGAAGTTGAGAACCCAGATAGAAAGGATTCTCTAAAGTTAGAGAAGATTAACTTTGGAATGCTCCAAGAGAAATGGTAAAACCAAGATGACATTTATCCCTCGACTCAAGACATTTACAATTGTCATCAAAATAGAAATGAAAGATGTTTTATTGATTCCAGGAAATTATATTGTTACCATGTTGTGAGCGAAATAAACTCCTATGCCATTGGAACTCCAAATTAGTAAGATTTGTTTTACGAGTGCTCGAGAAATCATTGCAGCTCAAACGCTCTGTGGTGTACTAAACGTTTCTGCTTTATTACATCACGTGACCAGTTTATATAGTACCCCAAACAAAGAAATAACTCTTCTGAACTATGTACCAAAAAGAGCCGCAGGGTTGTGGATAGAAATGGGAAAATTCCCCGCCCATCAGTGATAGTTGAGCCCTCTGACAGCATTCAGTTATAGGACAAGATGGTTTCTATAAGAACAAAATGAATTGTATTCTCTCACACGTGATGTCAGGAATAAATATCACCCCACTTGAGGCAACACCAAGTACAATTAGCCAAGAGAATAGGGTTTTTTTTGTTTCTTTACCTTTCTTAAGATCAAAGATCAAGGTCTGAGAAAAGTTGAGTTTGATGGATGATGGGTCTATTTTTGACTTGTTAATAAAGAATTTCTTCTCCACAAAGGTCCCATCTACCAGCCTGGTGATCAATACAGCTAAATTTATGAGTGTTTGGGGAATTTCATGTCCCAGAAATTTGACCAAGGGCTTGAAATGTCACCGCTCTTCTCTGTCTGAGCGGAACCTCTGGATCTTCTGTAAGAGTCGTTCCATTGTTCCAATTGTTGCATGAATTTAGCACCCGAACAGGAAGGTCACCCAAATAAGAGAAGAATATGGAAAAAATATTATTATTATTGTCTCTTTTGAAGAGCACAGCCATTGTATGGTGTTACGTGTATAAGGACAGGCTCAGGATCAAAGTTCTCTATTACCAACTGAGACCATGCACATTGAAACGTTGCTTTTTCCCTTTGGGCATTTTAGGGAAAATCCCTTCCCTGGTGCAGCAGCAGTCTTGCTCAGCTGTCGTCAGTTGAGCACTTCAAGGCTGTATATAATGCGTCTCCTTCCTTGAGTAGTTGCTGGTTATTCAGCTCAGTTTGGAGCTAGCCCAGGAGCAGAGAGGACATGCTTATTGCTGTGTTTTGCTGATTCTTGTCTGTTTTCGTTATTACCTCCATTCCCTTGTTACCTATACTCTTATACCTTTGGTTGCTCTCTGCATAGAAAAAAGAGATTTCCAGCATCAGAGTTTTAATTCATCTCTCCATCTCTCCGATGCTGGAAATCTCTTTTTTCTATGCACGTGTCTTTCCGCCCGGGTCAGGGCGTTAGGTGCATCGGTGGTGGATCCTAGGGTGAAGAGAGGTGAGCTGAACTCATTCATTTTCCTCTACAGCTTTGGTTGCTCTCTGGTGTAGGTTTTAGGTGTGCATGAGGTTTTATTTTACCCCTATTTGTTTTTCATATTTGGTGGAATTTTTGGGATTTTCTTCCTGGTCGATCCCATGGGTGGTGTGAACTTTGTCATCAGGGCCAGAACAGGAGGCAGGGCCAGGTTGGGATACCGGACCTCCCTATCTTTAAGAGTTCCTTCGGGTGTGAGGGTAAGCTCAAGGACCTCAGTCTTAGGGTCTGCATAGGGTTTCCTGTGTCCCTCTGGCCTAGTTACACACCCGTCCCTGATATAAGGACCACCAAACAGATTTAGTCCAGTCTCCGAGAGGTTCCACATTTTCACACATCCTTTACTATTATACAAACTTGTCCTTCCGACACATTTGTGTCGAGAGGCACAAGATGACCAGTCATGGAAATATGCTACTGTATATTGGGAAATTTTTATGGACTATATGTCTATATGTGGCCATCCAGTAGTTCTGATGGGGTTTCCAACCAGTAGATTGATTTCAGTAACATGTTGTGATAAATTATTGAATTTGTATTTTGAGAATTTACAGTCCTCTTAAAGTTTTAAAATAAAAAAAACTCATGTTATTTTATTTACTCTTTGTCATGGTTTGCTTGCCCGTCCACATGGCCTTCTCCCGGACCTCACTTCCGGAGCCTGGATGCCTTAAAAGCTGACATCTCCGGTGAACCAGCGTCAGCTATAAGCTTAGCGCTGCTTTCTCTGTGAGTGCTGGTCCCTGTAAGTGTGATCCTGATCCGTTCCCTCTCTATGCCCTAAGCCTCTGTCTGTGCTCTGTCCCCTAGTCGTTGTGCCATTCATCTGTCTTACCTCCTTCCTTCCCACAATAGCCCCGGTTGTTTCCCCCTCTCCTACCTACCCATTCGGTTGTTTCGTCTGGTACCGACCTCAGCCTGATCTCGACTCCTCCTCTGCTAGTTCCTCCGGTCCTCCTGCTGCCCGTACTGTGTATGACCCGGACCCATCTGACCATCCCCCATATGCTCCACAGCTTCAGCTGTCTGGCTGATGCTAGCAGACACTGCATTAGCACACACTGGGAGTTCCCCTCCTTGCTCATTCAGCTCCGTGTAGTGTCTTTCCCAAACATGACCCCAGACATCGAACCCCATATAAGACAATGGGGACCCAAACATTTGTGCTGTGAAATGGTTGTAAAATGATCAAAGTAAGGGCGTCATGCTTGCCGGGAAAGACAAGTGTGGCGGGAGCTTTAAGACCTCTGTGCTTCTGACGTGCACCAGAGCACAATTAACAAAAGGTACACTGGGGAGACAATAACAGCAAGGGGCCCTGGAACTAGTCAGTGGGGACAGTGGGACACCTGCTATCCCCACCTGCAGCTGTCCCTACTCTCCTAGTCAGTCCCTATACAGTCTTCGCAACTCATACCATACAGGAATCCAAGACCTTGAGAAGACCCTATAGGTTCCCTGGCTAGTGGAGGACAGGTGAGGTACACTAGACCCCACCACTGCACTAACCAGACACAAGGTAAGGTAAGGCAAACAGGAGAAAACAACAAAAATAATAAAGCCTGAGAGCAGGAAACTATCACAGCAGAACTTTCCTCCAAGGCAGCCAGAGGTCAAATGACTTTGTATCTTCAGCAAGGATTTCTGGGTAACACCACTATTTAAACCTGAAGGGTATGACTACAAAGCTACTGCAGCTGAAGCACTCAGCTAGCAACTGATTGGAAAAGCTGCAAGAGAAGAACTGACACTTAACCACTTCAGTGCCAAGAGAAACTGAATCCCTTTAAATGTAGAGAACCAAATGAGAACAAGCGGGAGACGAACGTGACAAAGGGCTAGGGCACTGCAAAAAGAAGCAAAATGGGGGTGATTGCCCTGCAAACAATTGTGCATAGGGAATAAATAAAAAAAGACTTGGGCTCTTTCCTCTTTTTGATAACCAGCAAAGGTAAAGCAGACAGCTGGGGGCTGCAACTCTCAGCTGTCAAGCTTTACTTGGTTATTAAAAATAGAGGGGATCCCATAAAGTTGTTTTTTTTTTTTAATTATTTAAAAATAATTACCCTATAGTGGCAATTTAGGGAAACAGAGCCCTTTCTACCTCCCTTAATCAGCTGATTATAGGAGCTCATATCTAACAATAATAGATTGTCCAAAGCTGGCAACAGATTTAAGATCTATCCAAGACTTTCAAAGAAAATTTAAAGGGGCTTCCTCTAATATCTTACTTAATAACAGGGCACAGATTCTAAATTAGTGGACTCTTTTTTTTATAATCTATGAGTGACCTGTAAGAGATTATATTTAGTTACAGAGATGCATCTTAAATAAAACAATTTATAGCAAGTGACCTCCGAGTAGAGGAAAGACTCACAGCGAGGGCACACCGAGGGCACCGCGAGGTCACACCGAGGGGACACCGAAGCCGAAGGCACCGCGAGGTCACACCGAGGGCACCGCGGGACTCCAGATTGACCCAAAGCAAAAAAGTTGCTGATACAGGTACTTGTCTAATTAAAAGCCAAACAGATGTTGATGGCCCCGGAGTGAAGCTGCGGAAACCAAATGCTACAATGAGGAAAGGGGCCGGTTATGTAACCGCAAGAGCCGCACATCACGACTACAAGGACGGTAAGAAGAAGATCCTCATTAATAATGGAAAAAAGGCCTGAAAGTCTGAGCTAAAGTGGATGAAAATGTGTGAAGATAGATAAAAACCTAATAGAAGGATAGATATATAATAGATAGATAGCTAGATAGATAGATAGATAGATAGATAGAGGGATAGATAGAGGGATAGATAGATAGATAGAGGGATAGATAGAGGGATAGATAGATAGAGGGATAGATAGATAGATAGATAGATAGATAGATAGATAGATAGATAGATAGAGGGATAGATAGAGGGATAGATAGATAGATAGAG
>NC_134362.1:21295379-21302879 GCF_048569485.1 Anomaloglossus baeobatrachus
AATATGGAGCAGCTCTAGAACTGAGCATTTCCGGCTGCCTACTACTATCGCCAAGACCAAGGACAGCTGATCGGTGGGGGTGCGGTGTGTCAGACGCCAGCCAATCAGACATTGATGATCTATTCAAAGGATAGGCCATCAATGTAAAAGTAGGATCGGTCATCAATGTCTGATCGGCCGGGGCTCAACACCCCACACCCCTGCTGATCAGTTGTTTTCGGTTCCGGCGGTGGCATCAGATGGTCGGAAATGCTCAGTTCTGCTGCTACTCCGTCCTCTGATAGCGAGCGTGACCGGATACTGCACATTCGCCTCCCATTCTAATCATAGTAGGCGGATGTGCAGTACCCGCCTTGGCCTCTATCAGAATACGGAGCAGCTCCGGAACTGAGCATTTCCGTCTGCCTACTGCCACTGCCAAGACCAAGAACAGCTGATCGGTGGGGGTGCGGTGTGTCAGACCCCAGCCAATCAGACATTGATGATCTATTCAAAGGATAGACCATCAATGTAAAAGTAGTGGACAACCCCTTTAAAATACCTGTTGAAAACAAAGGGTGATCACGGCAAATATTAACACTTTTGTGTTTGCAAACATTCTCACTGTGCAGTATTTGTCTACACCTGGTAAAATCTTTTACAGAGTGCTGTTTGTAGCATACGTTTTGGTGTGGTGACTGTCTCCATTGTTGGATGAGCACTCCTCCCATTTGTCTAAGGCAAATGAGAGCAGATCCTATCTGGCTTTTACATTTGTAACCTTGTTCTGACCAAGTTTGCTTCATATCAACAAGGTCACCTTGACGTGGTTGTTGGGCATACAAGAAGTGGGATGTAGAATATTGATAATTGTTATCAAACATGGGCCTTTCTGGTTTCTTCAATGAAAACTAAGGAAACAAAGTGTCTTTCCAGAGGAAAAGAATTTATTTCTGACCAAACATTTAGAATTTGTATCGATTTATATAAACCAGCTTACTAAATCTCTAAATCTTCTACTAATTTTCCAGCTTTTAAAAAGCCATAAATTAAATCAGGTTTTGACTGAGCCGTAATAATGAGCCCTTAATGGCAGAGGAGCCATAGACTTCATTTAGTCTGACCTTCTCCAACACTTCTGGAGCCACAGACTCTGAGGAGGGCGATGCAATCCTTCTTACTTCATATTGATACATAACTTCGTGTCCTCGTTGCTTCTGTTCATCATCTGACCACAATCAATGTTAAACTGTAACGATACCAGTTATATCTGTCCGGGAAAATAAGGAAAATGTTGACCAAAACTCTTGATGTATTGTTAATTAGCCCGTCATGGGGCGGCTCATTAATCTTCCTTGTGCTGACGATATTTTACTGAAATTGATGGAAAGATGCCAATGTTGCTACAAAGTCATCTTGAGCTACATTGTGAAAATTGGTGAAGCCACTAAAGAGGCAAATACTGCAAATGCAGCTTGTAAATGAAGCCATTTATTCTGGGACCTGCGGGACCTAAGAGGCGTCTATTAGGGAATATTGGATAGCAGAGTTGTCGGTAGTGTTACGCACCCATGCCAGATCTGGGCCTTGGTTCCTTCACCTCGGTCCACCAAACTCAATTGTTCTCCACTTCAAGCTTTGTAGATGGGCCATCGCGTTCCCATGTGATTAATTGCCTCGGAATACATAAAGGTTCACCACATACCTGTGTCTTGGCAATAATACTTTAGTGCCCTTGAGTTCCGGGTTCATAGTGTCCAGGGCTCAAACTCAAACGTGGACTTTAAAAAGTTCAGAGTTTGGGTACTGGACGTATGTTAACAAAGTTTGCTGAAAGGCTACAGGGTAGCCAGTCAACAAGCTTTATTGCATGCAGACGTTGCCTGTACACTGCTGTAAACAATATAGAAAAAAATAAAAAAAGTAACTTGGGCTCCCGCCTATTTTTGATAACCAGTGCAGGTAAAGCAGACAACTGAGGGCTGCAACTCTCATCTGTCAGCTTTACCATGGCTGGTTATCAAAAATAGAGGGGATTCCACACTGTTTTTTATTATTAATTAAATCAATAATGTAATAAAATGGTGTGAGCTTTGCCCTATTTTTGATAACCAGCAAAGGTAAAGCTCACAGCTGATATAATCAGGGTATGAAGGTTCATGGTTATTGGGCCCTTCCCAGCCTAAAAATAACAGCCCGCAGCTGCCCAGCATCCATTAGATGCATCAATTACCTGTTTTTTTCCGATTGTTCTGCTGCGGTTGCAACCAGGGGAATATATGGGAGCTTGATGTCAGCTGTCCATTGACAGCTGGCATCAAGCCCAGGGGTAAGAAATGGAGAGGCAAACCCCCATTACTAACCCACTAAGTAGACAGTTAAAAAATGAAAAATAGTTTATTTGAATAAAGACTCATCTACATTGCCTTCTTCACCAATTTATTGAATAAAAAAAAATCCTGGAAGTTCTGAATATAAAGGGTGTCAGGAGATACTGAATATGCCGGGTCCTTGAAGACACCGAAGATGTCGGATCGCAGAAAACTCTGAAGATGTCGGAAAATGCTAAAATTTGAGGCACTGATGACACCAGAGGTGCTAAAGTTGATGTGTCTTGGAAGACACTGAAGATCTTGAGGCCTGGAAGACACCAAAGATTGCCGGGTGCTGGAAACCATAGAAGATGCCACGCATTAGAAAACAATGGGTGCCAGATGTTACCGTAGATGCCGAGTGCAAGAAGACTGCAAAGATGCCAGGTGCAAAAAGCCACCGAGAATGGCCCAGTGAAGACGAAACTGGTGACTATGCCAAAGGAGACAAACAAAACAGGGCTGTGTGGTGGATAAGTGAGGGTTGGGGTAAGTATTTTTTTCTCTTCTCCTTCTATGTTTACTAAGCATTTGGGTCTGGAGAAATCTCCAAGGATAATAATAATGCAAATGGAATTTCCTCTCCAAATGTTAGCAAATCTGCAGAATTTAAATTTTGTCACCTCTAGATATAGTATAAGTATATACTGTACTTTTCGTTTTATAAGAGGCACCGGATTTTAAGACGTACCCAAAATTTAGAGAAAAAAAGGGAAAAAATATGGGGTTCGTCCTATAATCCGGTGCTGTCTTACCAGATAGGGGGAAGGTAGCGGTGGTGGAGCGGGCTCACAGGAGGCAGGACCGGTGGTGGAGTAGGGCGATTCTGCGGGCGGTGCAGCGGGTGTCCCAGATGCTCGCTGTGGGCACTGTGAGGCACGAGGAGCATCGAGAAGCTGCCGGCGGTGCAGGCTTCTAAGACATGGCGCCCGAAGTTGGCGCGTGCGCAAATTGAACTCTCGACTCAATGACAAGCCAAGATATCAACTATGCATGTGTCATTTGTCTTAAGTCCGCTGCAGCGAATCAATGGGCCGGAGGCGATGTGTGCGCAGTTGAGAACTTGAGCCGACAGCTCTCTCTGCGCATGCGCCGATTCCGGGCACCATCATCTGAAGCCCGCACTACCGATATTTTCAGAATGGTGGTCCCTCCCTCAACACCCGCAGCACAGCAGCATAGCGCCCAGCACAACTCATCGCCTGCAGCACAGCTCACGCCCACAGTAAAGGCCGCTTTACACGCTACGACATCGCTAAAGCGATCTCGTTGGGGTCACGGAATTTGTGACGCACATCCGGTCGCTTTAGCGATGTTGCTGCGTGTGACACCTATGAGCGATTTTGCATCATCACAAAAACGTGGAAAATCGCTCATCGGTGACATGGGGGTCCATTCTCGAATATCATTGCTGCTGCAGTAACGATGTAGTTCTACGTTCCTGCAGCAGCACACATCGCTCCATGTGACACCGCAGGAACGAGGAACCTCACCTTATTTGCGTCCTGCCCACAATGAAGAAGGAAGGAGGTGGGCGGGATGTTACGTCCCACTCATCTCCGCCCTTCCGCTTCTATTGGGCAGCCGATTAGTAACGTTGCTGTGACGCCGCACGGACCGCCCCCTTAGAAAGGAGGCGGTTCGCCGGTCACAGCAACGTCGCTAGGCAGGTAAGTAGTGTGACGGGTCTGGGCGATGTTGTGCGCCACGGGCAGCGATTTGCCCGTGTCACACAAGCGATGGGGGTGGGTACTTACGCTAGCGATATCGGTACAGATATCGCAGCGTGTAAAGGGCCTTAAGCCTGCAGCACAGCGCCCGCGGCCCGCAACATTGCCCCTGCCTCCTGTGACCCCTTTCCATCATCCCACTGGTAAGCTACATTCGGATTATAAGACGCACCCCTCATTTTCCTCCCAAATTTTAAGAGTGTGTCTTATAATCCGAAAAATAATGAATCAAAGTAATCGTTTAGGAAGTACTGATATAATGTGGAGTTTTCATTTAAACCTGAAGACGGCAACACATTTGACCTCACATAGAATACATGAACAATGCGATCATCACATTTTCCATAGAAGACTGATGGGAAGAATATCGGAAAAATCATTGTATTGTAATTTTTAAAGAAGTCGAGGTCAAAGTAACAAATTCAGCTCTGCTATATCTTAAATAACAGTAACTCCAGCACAGTGCAGATGAGATGTGGGAAGATTCGGCTTTCGGGGCATTAGCGGAGTCTTGGCAGCAGCCGCCATTGTAAGTCAGCAGTCACTTCCCCCAGGGAAGACTTTTCATCCTGAGGACTCTCCTGTTGACACAAGGTCATCCCCCTGAGATTAAAACAAGTCTGACTTTCCTTTCAGCAAAGGGAAGGGAAAAAAAATCTTTCTAGCAGGAGTTAAGAAGAGAAAGGTCTCCTCTATATATGAGCACCAGGCGCAGGTTCTGAAGGTAGAGAAATAAAGCTGAGACCTTTGAAGCGGAGATGTCAAACCTTCAGCACCTCCCCGTAGACTTTATATTGACGATTCTATAAAGCTTTCCTGACAGGTTCGGCTTTCTGAGAGGAACACCGACCTTCACACTGAGGCTAAAAGAAAAGTAACCACCGAAAGAAGTGAAAGAAACCTCCTAATATGGAGGGGCTATGAAGAGAAAGGGGACCTCGCCATGGTGGGACCTCGGGCAAGGTCCATCATCCAGTCATATGATGGATGGGGAGGTTGAACATAAACTGCGGGGTCATAATGATGGCCTAAAAGAAGCCATGGACGTCCTTCTACCTTACTATACATGTTCTTTACTGCATTGCCAAAAATCCATCATGGGCTGTCAGAGAATCTTAGGAGTGATAGCACGAGAACGACAGACTTCATCAGTGGTATCTAAGGGAGGACTACAGGGAAATGTGATATACTGTGCTGTGCCTAGAGGAGACCATGGGGAGGGTGGGGTGTGACACAAAGATTCATAGATAGATGGATGGATGGATGGATGCATGGATGGATGGATGATAGATGGATGGACACATGGATAGATGGATGGATGGATGGATGCATGATGGATGGACACATGGATAGATGGATGGATGGATGGATGATGGATGGATGGACACATGGATAGATGGATGGATGGATGGATGGATGATGGATGGATGGACACATGGATAGATGGATGGATGATGGATGATGGATGGATGGACACATGGATAGATGGATGGATGGATGGATGGATGATGGATGGATGGACACATGGATAGATGGATGGATGATGGATGGATGGACACATGGATAGATGGATGGATGGATGGATGATGGATGGATGGACACATAGATAGATGGATGGATGGATGGACAGATAGATAGATAGATAGATAGAGAGATGGATGGATGGAATGATGGATGGATGGATGGATGGATGGACATACAGGAAGGACACAAAGATTCATATATGGATGGATCAATGGATGGATGGACAGACAGACAATTAGACAAACAGACAGGAAAAAACAGATTGATACATAGATAGATGGATAGATGGATGCATAGATGGATGGATGGATGGATGAATGGATGGATGAATGGATAGATGGATGGATAGATGGATGGATGGATGGATGGATGGATAGATGGATGGATAGATGGATGGATGGATGGATGGATAGATGGATGGATGGATGGATGGATGAATGGATGGATGCATGGACAGACAGCTAAACAGACAGACAGAAAGGAAGGACAGATAGATAGATACATACTTAGATGGATGGATGGATGGATGGATGGACGGACAGACAGATAAACAGACAGACAGAAAGGAAGGACAGATAGATACATACATAGATAGATGGATGGATGGATGGATGGATGGATGAATGGATGGACGGACAGATGGATGGACAGACAGACAGATACATGGATGGATAGATGGATGGATGGATGGACGGATGGACAGACAGATATACAGATGGATGGATGGATGGATGGGATGGATGTGATGGATGGATGGATAGACGGATGGATGGATGAATGGATGGACAGACAGATATATAGATGGATGCATGGATGGATGGATGGATTGGATGGATGTGATGGATGGACACATGGATAGATGGATGGATGGATGGATGATGGATGGATGGACACATGGATAGATGGATGGATGAATGGATGGATGGATGATGGATGGATGGACACATGGATAGATGGATGGATGATGGATGGATGGACACATGGATAGATGGATGGATGGATGGATGATGGATGGATGGACACATAGATAGATGGATGGATGGATGGATGGACAGATAGATAGATAGATAGATAGAGAGATGGATGGATGGATGGATGGATGAATGGATGGACATACAGGAAGGACACAAAGATTCATATATGGATGGATCAATGGATGGATGGACAGACAGACAATTAGACAAACAGACAGGAAAAAACAGATTGATACATAGATAGATGGATAGATGGATGCATAGATGGATGGATGGATGGATGAATGGATGGATGAATGGATAGATGGATGGATAGATGGATGGATGGATGGATGGATAGATGGATGGATAGATGGATGGATGGATGGATGGATAGATGGATGGATGGATGGATGAATGGATGGATGCATGGACAGACAGATAAACAGACAGACAGAAAGGAAGGACAGATAGATAGATACATACTTAGATGGATGGATGGATGGATGGATGGACGGACAGACAGATAAACAGACAGACAGAAAGGAAGGACAGATAGATACATACATAGATAGATGGATGGATGGATGGATGGATGAATGGATGGACGGACAGATGGATGGACAGACAGACAGATACATGGATGGATAGATGGATGGATGGATGGACGGATGGACAGACAGATATACAGATGGATGGATGGATGGATGGGATGGATGTGATGGATGGATGGATAGACGGATGGATGGATGAATGGATGGACAGACAGATATATAGATGGATGCATGGATGGATGGATGGATTGGATGGATGTGATGGATGGACACATGGATAGATGGATGGATGGATGGATGATGGATGGATGGACACATGGATAGATGGATGGATGAATGGATGGATGGATGATGGATGGATGGACACATGGATAGATGGATGGATGGA